>NC_037686.1:51268806-51475059 GCF_003255815.1 Theropithecus gelada | reverse complement strand
TTTTTGAGACGGAGTCTCGCTGTGTCTCCCAGGCTGGAGTGCAGTGGCGTGGTCTCGGCTCACTGCAAGCTCCGCCTCCCGGGTTCACGCCATTCTCCCGCCTCAGCCTCCCAAGTAGCTGAGACTACAGGCGCCCACCACCACGCCCGGCTAGTTTTTTGTATTTTTAGTAGAGACGGGGTTTCACCATGTTAGCCAGGATAGTCTCGATCTCCTGACCTCGTGATCCACCCGCCTCGGCCTCCCAAAGTGCTGGGATTACAGGCTTGAGCCACCGCGCCCGGCCATAAATGATTTTTTATTTGCTCATTTTCTTTCCAGGTTATCCAGATTTTTGGCCTCTCCTTTTACTACCAGATCTTTCTAGCTTTTTAAAATTTTCCTACTGAGTTTGTACATTACTGATCCCTTGAACTCTTACCAAGTTCTTGAACTTTCTTGCACATCCATTCCCTCATGGATTCACTCAGTGAACATCCAGGGACTGTGTCAGGGACCAGCACACATGATCTCTGCCCGCAGAGCTTAGAGTGGAAGAAGGCAAAAAACATATTCACAGTTATACAATTTTGCATGAGAAAAATGCTGGAAATGAAAACAACAGGCTGCCAGGTTGGAGAATAAAATGGAGAACTGCAAGAGGAGAGTCTTCAGGGATGGCTTCTGAAAAGGTTCTTTGAATGTCACCAGATTGAGGCCATATGGACACATTGACGAGGACAGTTTTTTTGTTGGTTTGTTTTCAGGAGAAAAGTGTTGGGATTGAAATACTTTCAGAGTTAATAAAAGTGGACTGGGTGCGGTGGCTGAGGCCTGTAATCTCAGCACTTTGGGAGGCCAAGGCGGGTGGATCCCTTGATTCTAGGAGTTGGAGACCAGCCTGAGAAACAGTGAGACCCCATGTCTACAAAAATTTAAAAATTTGCCAGGCATAATGGCACATGCTTGGGCCCCAGCTACTTGGGAGGCTGAGGTGGGAGGATCTCTTGAGCTTACTGTGATTGCACCACTGCACTTCAGCCTGGATGACAGAAGGAGACCCTGTCTGAAAAACCAGCATTAGTAAAAGTGACAAAGTAGAGATACAAGTAGAAGTAGAGAAGGTTCACACAGGCTCTGTTTTGGCAGTTTAGAGGGGGAAGCAGAGAAAATGGCAGATACTAGAGCAGGCAGGACTGGCTCCTTGTTAAAAAATTAAGAATTTATAAGCAGCGACGGCAGAACACTAAACCAGGCACAGGGCCCTGTGTGTCTGCAGAGGTCTCACGCCCACGAAGCTGGCTCTGACAGCATGCCTGTGTGCCAGTGAGAAGAAGTGGTTAAAATGAGGCATATTGATCATATTAGAGGGGACATAACCGAATAAATGAAATTTAGGAAAGACAAAAAGGAGATGGAGAGGCCGGGCAAGGTGGCTTATGCTTGCAATCCGAGCACTTTGGGAGACTGAGATGGGAGGATCACTTGAGCCCAGGAGGTTGAGACCAGCCTGGGTGACATAGCAAGATCCTGTCTACAAAAATAAAAATAAATTAGCTGGGCATAGGTGACGTGTGCTTGTAGTCCAGCTACTCGGTAGGCTGAGGTGGGAGAATTGCTTGAGCCCAGGAGGTTGAGGCTGCAGTGAGCTATGATTATACCACTGCACTCTAGCCTGGGCTAGAGAGTGAGAACCTGTCTCTAAAAGAAAATAAAAGGGGATGCAACCCAGAGTGTATGTGGAGGGGTTAGACAGGAGTGACAAGTCCTCCACTGTAACAGGAAGAAAGAAAATTATAGATGCAAGAGGGTTAGTAACACGCTGTGATGGCTTCAGTTTTTCAATGACGGGTGAAACAAGGCTCCTAGGAGTGGGGGAGGGTAGGAGGAGAAGGGGAATGAGGGGCTTAAGTAGACAGAAGTGTGTGGAAGTTGGTGGGGTTGGAGTTTCGCCAGCTGAAAATAGAAGAAAGGGGAGTTGGTGTTTGTGAGAGCAAAGAGATGAAACAAAGAATCGAGATTCTTTGTTAGACAAAGTCAAGATTTGAGTGAAATAAGAGGGGCCAAGCGTTAGCATATTGATTCTGGTGACTTGTGATATTGAAGGGGCACTCGAGAAAGTGGGCTGAAAGATAGGGCTTTGTAATCAGAGAGGACAAAATTTAAATCCGTGATTTTGGAAGAGTGTAATTTTTGTGATGACAAGGTCCAGGATATCTCTTGGGTGGTGTGTGGTTGGGTTACAAGAAGTCTCTGGATGAGGAAGCCAAGGAGCCGAGAGAAGAACTGCGTGGGTCATCAACATGGAGTTGAAATTACCAGGAATGATGAGGGCATAGGATGGAGCTAAGCCTTCAGGACAAGTGCTAAGTCTTCACTCTTCTCTCAAGATGGGAAAATAATGTACCATTAAAATTATTTTTCTTCTAGGCATGGTGGCTTACACCTATAATCCCAGCACTTTGAGAGGCCAGGTGGGAGAATTGTTTGAGCCCAGGAGTTTAAGACCAGCCTGGGCAATATAGCAAGACCCATCTCTACAAACAAAATTAGCAGGGCTTAGTGGAGGATCACCTGAGCCCTGGATTTCGAGGCTGCAGTAAGCCATGATCAAGCCACTGCACTTCAGTCTGGGTGACAGACACCCTGTCTGAAAATTTTTTTTTTTTCTTACAACAGCATTTCTAAGTTTTGCGAACTCCTCTCTTCTTCCACTTCATCAGAGAGATCAAATCTCTGTCGGACTGAAGGGGGCACAGTTCTTGCTTTGAGCCAGGAGAGGGAGCAAGAGACTGCAACAAAAGGTTCTGAATCTAAATGAAGCCATTTGGAAAACAAAGGGGTGGATCACAAAAGAGCTTGTGGTCCCCCTGACCTTTCTGCATTAGTTTCCTAGGGTTGTTCTAATAAATTACCACTAGCTTGGGCCTTACAATAGTGAACATTTATCCTCTCACGGCTGGAGTGCAGTGGTGTAATCTTGGCTCCGCCTCCTGGGTTCAAGCAATTCTCCTGCTTTAGCCTCCCAAGTAGCTGGGACTACAGGTGTGTGCCACTGCACCTGGCTAATTTTTGTATTTTTAGCGGAGATGGGGTTTCACCATGTTAGCCAGGCTGGTCTCGAACTCCTGACCTCAAGTGATCTGCCCACCTCAGCCTCCCAGAGTGCTGGGATTACAGGTGTGAGCCACCACACTGGGGCCCATGATATGCTTTAAAAAAAAAAAAACAGCCTCAGAAATTTTGAACTACTTTTTCTAAAACCAGCTTTATTGAGAAATAATTCACATGCCAGACATTCACCAGTTTGGTATATTTCCAGATCATTGTTCATCACAATCAATTTGAAAACATTTTTATCACCCCAAAAGAGTCCCCATACCCATTGGCAGTTCCCGTTTCTCCCAACTTCCCTGGCACCCAGTCCCTGGTAGCCTACCCTATCACTGGAGATTTACCTTTCCTGGACTTTTTACAGAAATGGAGTCAGACAGTAGAAACACAGTCTTTTAAATTACTGATGGGCCGAGCTGGGCGCTGTGGCTCACTCCTGTAATCCCAGCACTTTAGGAGGCCAGGGTGGGCAGATCACTTGAGGTTAGGAGTTTGAGACCAGTCCGGCCAATATGGTGAAATCCTGTCGCTACTAAAAATGCAAAAATCAGTTGGGATTGGTGGTGCACACCTGTAATCCCAGCTACTCAGGAGGCTGACGCAGGAGAATCAATTGAACCCAGGATGCAGAAGTTGCAGTGAGCCAAGATCACACTACTGTACTCCAGCCTGGGCGACAGAGTGAGATTCTGTCTTAAAAAAAAAAAAAAAGAAAGAAAGAAAATATTATGAACAGCGGGTTAGATGTCATTCTTTTGATTTTAGGGTTGTATTCAAGTATAAGACTCATTCTTGGCCGGGCGCGGTGGCTCAAGCCTGTAATCCCAGCACTTTGGGAGGCCGAGACGGGCGGATCACGAGGTCAGGAGATCGAGACCATCCTGGCTAACACGGTGAAACCCCGTCTCTACTAAAAAAAAAATACAAAAAACTAGCCGGGCGAGGTGGCGGGCACCTGTAGTCCCAGCTACTCGGGAGGCTGAGGCAGGAGAATGGCGTGAACCCGGGAGGCGGAGCTTGCAGTGAGCTGAGATCCGGCCACTGCATTCCAGCCTGGGTGACAGAGCGAGACTCCGTCTCAAAAAAAAAAAAAAAAAAGACTCATTCTTTTCACAATGAGCGGTTAAAGCAGCAAAGCTGTAGACATCTGAAGCCTTTGACGGCTTAGGGAATAGGAGGAAGATCTCTGGAGCCCCCCCTTTTCTCTCTCCTTCCCCCGCAGCCCTCTCCTTTGCCACCACCAGCAGGGAACAGTCTTGGGGGAAAGGAAACATCCAAACTGGGCGCTGTGGGGAGAGAGGAATGAAGGCATGGTAAGAGACATGCGGGGCTGTTCCCGGCTTGCTCACCACCTCGTCCTCGTCCTCTTCCTCACCAAGACCACGGAGTTCCCCCAGCCTTGGAGCAGAAGTGTGGTTGCGCCTCTGCAGTAAGCTGGGTGTGGGACTGGCCGGCCGGCATCTGCACTCTATGCCGAGTACCTGTGCCTGGGTGACCCTTCCCCTGCGACTCCAGTGTGACCTTCCTTCCCACGCCTCTTGTTTCCCTGGGAGTCTTCCACATTCAGCCGTGTCAAGCTCAGGGAACAGCAGGAGGAAAATGGGATCCCCCCAGAGTTAGGGGCTGGGGGATGGGTTGCCGCAGGTACTAACAGGCAAACCTGTCCTGTTCTTCCAGCCGGGTGCCAGTGGTAGTTGACAGGGAAGGGGCTCCTGAGGAAGACAGCAAGTGGGGAGAGAGGGAGAGACAGAGAAGATGACGACGTTGGAAGTCTCTGCGGTGGCCCAAGGGGGCAGTGGGGCCTGGAGGAGGTGGTCCGGCTTCTGCTCCCACCAGCCCATGGGCCACTTGGTCCCTTTGCTACGGACCCTGCTGTGGGCAGCCATGGTGGGGTGGAGGCGTGTCCCTGGCACCCCCATGTCTCCCCGCAAGAGTTTCCTGAGGAATCTGTGGGCATCCCGACGCCCTCTGGGTTTCACCTGGAGAACCACTGCTCACAAGTGGCCTCTCCTTATTTCTTTGAGCAACTTGAACTCTTTGTGAAAAGAACATGGGCTCCACGGAGGCCTGTGCCAGTGGAGACAGGAAACATCGCCGCCGTTTTCAAGATGGTTCCGTTCACTCTCTGTCCTAGTGACCCTGTACTCAGCTCCCACTGTGATGGCTTGGGCGGGGGGATGGGCACGTTTTCTGGATAGTTCCACTGCCTCTGCCCCACTGCATGCGAGCCTGGTCAGCCTGGTGAGGGAGGGCATGCTCAGGCCCCCTCCAGCCCTGGGCCTGCTGTCCTTCAGTGGCCTGTGTTCTGAAGACACAGGTGTGTCTCTGTCACCCACTACCCACCGAGTCACAGGCACCTGGGGCGGGAAGGAAGGTAAATGCTCCTCGAGGGAGAGTGTGTGTATGAGGGTGGGGTGCGTGGCTGGGGGGCACATGAATGGTAGCCTCCACTTAGGCGCCTGTACCCACCTTCCAGCAGGTCAGCACGCCTGAAGCCAGCAACTTTGTTGTGTTCTCTGGGCCTCAGCAGTCACGACTTTGGGCCACGAGATGTGCCCTTGTCGCATTTATTTAAAGAGTTGAAATCTGAAAGGTGCATTAGAAATCGTTCTATTTCTAGAGTCACCCTAAATACACTGCGGCGGAAGATGGCCAAGAGCTAATGTGAAGTGAAAGTAGGAACTGGAAAACGGTGCACTCAGCATGATCTCACACATGCACACATGTGTACACCTGTGTGTATACATGTATAAAAGATCTGTACACATGTATGTGTATAATACTCATACGTGTGTGTGTGTGTGTCCAGGTGGTCTGGAGATTTATATACATAATACAACCGGAAGAAATATACACTAAAGAGGTAGCATTACCTCTTGAAAGTGGGATTGGGATTATGTGGGGAGGGGAACTTTTAAACATTAATTTACGGAAAAGAAATGGAAAAACGTTCTGGTTCAGTCTAGCCAGGGTAAGTTTGAGACCTGGACCCCAGGGTGACTTGCACCTCAACCACTGCTCTCTGCCAGTGGCCTGGCCCTTGGTGTGAGTGTTTACAACCTCAGAAGTTACTTGTCCTGCAGCTGATTTCTTCCGATGGCTGGAGAATGTTTATGGCATTGTCCATCTCTGTTTCTCCTTAATGAAATTGCCTGGCAGCCACGGTATTTCAGAGAAGTCTTAGCCCCTAGTCACTCTCCCGTTTAGCTCTCCGTTCCATTTTCCACGGGAATGACTGCTCTGACATCAGAATCGGCAATGGCAGCAGGAAGCCGTATCATCAAAGGTGCGAGGTTGAGCCCTGGAGAGAGAGGTGTTCATAGGGTAATTTTTGCAACAGTTGGAAAATGCTCTGCTGGACAGACCTGGCTTTTGCCCAGAGGCTCAGCAGGAGTTGGTCCACGTGCTCCGTTCTCATATCCACTACCCAGTTACTCCCTGGGCCACCCGCCTGCCGCAGAACCTGAAGTCAAATCACCAGAGGCTCAGCTTTCTGGTCCACGGGGGGCTGTTTCTTTTTCTATTTATTTTATTTTATTTATTTTTGAGATGGAGTCTCACTCCGTAACCAGGCTGGCGTGATCTTGGCTCACTGCAACCTCCACCTCCTAGGTTCGAGTGATTCCCCTGCCTCAGCCTCCGGAGTAGCTGGGACTACAGGTGTGCGCCATCATGCCCAGCTAATTTTTTTGTATTTTAGTAGAGACCGGGTTTCATCATGTTGGCCAGGATTGTCTTGATCTCCTGACCTCATGATCCGCCCGCCTCGGTATCCCAAAGTACTGGGATTATAGGCATAAACCGCCACACCCGGCCATGTGTGACTGTTTCTAGGAGAGATTTCTGTCTCATCCCTTCTCTTCCTTTTTTCTTTCTCTCCCTCAAAATTTTCCAGTGTTCCTGAGAGGGCTAGTCAGTCGCAACTTAAGAGTGGCATAGTAGTGGGCTCTCTGCCTGAAAGCTGAGGAGTTGGGACTTTAGAGTGGATGAGTGGAGGGATCATTTTGGAGAGGAAGGCAGTGACTGGAAACTAGGTGGCAAGAAGGCATCGTTTTGCACTTCCACTCATCCCGTCTCTTCCCCAGAGCAAAAAGAACTGCAGTAAATTCTGGGGATTTGCAGTACTGACATCAAGTCCCCAGGGTGTCCCAGCAGAAGGGGTGGCAGCGACCGTGGGCTGTTTCTACTGAATGGAAGGCTCCATCTCAGGAAGCAATAAACGGCAGCGAGGTTTTTTGGGCACGTGGCATCTGTGAGATCTGAGGGGATCCGATAATGCCCAGGAAGGATTCTGAAAGCAAATGAGAACATTCACAAATGTTCACTGACAACACAGCCATGTACAGATGATCTGGGAGATCTTAAAGAAGGCATTTTTCCAGGGATGGGGAATCTCAGGTTGGCTTCGGAAGGTTGGCTGAAACGAGGGCCAGTGCCCTCTCCCTGGACTGCCTGCTTAGGTTAGAATGCATGTGTGCCTCCCTCACCAAGGTTTCATCAGTAATTTATTCTTTTTTTTTTTTTTTTGGCGGGGGGAGACAGTCTCACTCTGTCACCCAGGCTGGAGTGCGATGATATGATCTCTGCTCACTGCAACCTCTGCCTCCCGGGTTCAAGTGATTCTCCTGATTCAGCCTCCCAAGTAGCTGGGATTACAGGCACCTGCCACCGTGCCCGGATAATTTTTGTATTTTTAGTAGAGAGAGGGTTTCACCACATTGGCCAGGCTGGTCTCGAACCCCTGACATCAGGTGATCCACCTGCCTTGGCCTCCCAAAGTGCTGGGATTACAGGCATGAGCCACTGTGCCCCACCAGGGATTCATTCTTTAAAAAGGTCTGAAGTATCTCAAAGTAGATTGTAGCCGCCATACACTGAACAAACAAAAAAAGCATTCTTCAGTTGGGCATGGTGGCTCAAGCCTGTAATCCCAGCACTTCGGGAGGCCAAGGCAGGTGGATCACCTGAACCCAGGAGTTTGAGATCAGCCTGGCCAATGTGATGAAACCCTGTCTCTACTAAAAATACAAAAATTAGCTGGGCGTGGTAGCGCATCCCTATAATCCCAGCTACTTGGGAGGCTGAGACAGGAGAATCGCTTGAACCCGGAAGGTAGAGGTTGCAGGGAGCCAAGGTCACGCCACTGCACTCCAGCCTGGCGACAGAGCGAGACTCCGTCTCAAACAAAACAAAAACCATTCTCCATTCGTCTCATAATTGAGTTTGGATTGGGCGACTGAGGCATGAACAGGATGTGAAGGAATGGAGATGTGGGTGTGGACGGTGTTATTGAGTAGTGTGGGAGAGAATGAGGGAGAGTTGAAGAGGGCATCTGGGATTGAGAAATGTCTTGAGGGGTGATGCTGCAGCCTCTGGTCAAGAAGCCAGTGTCCAGGGAGAGGCTGCACATACCAGAAAGGGAGGACAATGTGAGCCCCACGGATGAGTGAGCAGGGGCAGGTCCTGAGGGAGTGCTTCTATGAATTTGGCATCCTGGGCGAATTTGGCAACAGATGGGCAAAAACCCAGAGGTGGAGAGAGGAGATGGGATCTCACATGAAGCTCAGCCTGGAGAAGTATCTGGAACTCTGAGCTTGGTGGGGGCGCAGAGCGGGATGGGCATGAGAGAGCATGGAGGCTGGGGACGGGAATGGGGGCGTGGGCCCCTATGGCCTCTGTGTCTCCATGGAGTGGGCTGAGTGGTCGTCTGCTGAGATGAGTGTGGTGGGAAAGAGACGGGGGCTCCAAGGAGAGATCCTAAGCTCCAGCTCTTGGGCATGCCCTGCAGAGTCTGCCTGATGCTGGAAAAGGAGGACAAGGAGAGGAAGGAAGTGCAGTGCTGAGGGATAGAGGCTCTGATGGGGTAAGCCGAGGCTCCCTGGGAATGTGCAAAGGGGAATTTTATCCAACTTGGAGGCTGAGCAGTAAGGTTTTCTGAGGGATGTGTCACTTAATTAAGGTACGATTTGAAGAAAGAAGAGGGGTGAGCTTGGCAAAACTGTTACTGGAAAGAGGTCTTGATCCAGACCCCAAGAGAGGGTTCTTGGATCTTGTGCACAAAATAATTCAGGGTGAGTCCATAAAGTTTATCGCACAAGTTTATTAAGAAAGTAAAGGAATGAGAGTAGTTATTCCATGGACAGGAGTGGCCTGGGCTGCTGGATGGAGTATATTCATGGTTACTTATGGATTCTATGCAAAACCAGGGGTGGGTTGTTCATGAGTTTTCTGAGAAAGTGATTTCCTGGAACTGAGGGTCCCTCCCCTTTTTAGACTACATAGGGTAACTTCTGGACATTGCATGGCATTTGTAAATGGTCAATTAGCAAATAAGTAGCAATGAGGATGATCAGAGGTCACTTTCATCACCATCTTGGTCTTGGTGGGTTTTGGCTGGCTTCTTTACTGCATCCTGTTTTATCGGCACGGTCTTTGTGACCTGTATCTTGTGATATCAGTCCTGCCAACCTCCCATCTCATCCTGTGACTGAGAATGCCTAACCTCCTGAATGCAGCCCCTATTCAAGATTGAGTCACTCGTTCAAATCCCTCTGACAAAGTTAGGAAGGCATTCCAGGCCATCAGCAGCAGGCACAATATTCCAGAGTGAGACAGCCTCAAGTGTCCTGGGGTGCGGTCATGATTAACCTTGACCAAGGAAAGGTTTGGCCCTTATCCCCGGCACCCAGGAGGCCACCTCTAAGCCCTTGGAATTGCCTCCCTGATAAGAGTGCATTTATTTACCTGGGGGCCTTGAGCCGCAAGAGATAGTCTCTGCTAACAATGTGACCTATGGGGGTCCCTTGGGCCAAGTGGTGTCAGCTCGACCTCTGCAGGGGCTGGAAACCAGCATCAGCCAACAGGATCAGCCATGTCTGGGTGACCAGCCCCCAGTAGAAATCTTGGACACCAAGGCTCAGGTGAGCGGCCCTAGCTGGCAGCGCTTTGTGTGTTTCGGCACATCGTTGCTGGGAGGAGTAAGCACTGACCGTGCAACTCCACCAGAGGAGGATGATGGAGGGGGCCTGGTCTCTCCTGGCCTCTGTCCACGTGGCTCTTCCCTTGCTGATTGATTGGAATCTATACCCTTTCACTGTGATAAACCATGACCATGAGTGTTACAGCTTCTCTGAGTTCTCAGTTGTTCTCGTGAATTAATGGACCTGATCTTCCAGTGGAATGGGGTGGGCGGGAACCAGATTGGCCTGTGATGTCCTGTGATGTCCTAGAATAGCCAGGTCACAGGTGGGCCTTCCCATCCGTGGAAGGTGATGAGCCCAGCCTGGCTGGTGCAATCCGGGGTCATTGTCAGGAGTGATTCATGCCAAGAGATGGTTTAGTTTCCGTTCTGTGTGTGTTTTTGGGGGAAATGCATACAGAAAGCACTACTCTCTGTCTCTGCATGGCTTCCTGTTGAGGGGACCAGGGAGGATGCAGTAAGAGAGATGGCCTTTGAGCTGGTCTCTGAGGTCCCCTTTAGGAATTGGTAAATAACACAACCCCAAAAGGAGAGGGACTTGGAGAAACCCAATGCTGGCTGGGGTGACAGATTTGCCCCTGAAGCCTTTGGGTTGGACCCAGCTGTGTGGCAGCTCCCCCGCCTATCTCCCCAGGCTTAGCTCCCACGTGCCCTCTGCCCTCTAGTCTCGTCTATTGCTCTGCCCCCAGTGTTGGCCCCAGAGGTCCCCAGCCTTCCTGCTGAAGTGCCTGGGCTCCTGAGGAATGGAGTCCAAGCTTCCTCACACTCAGCTAGCAGCACTGGCCTGGGGCATGGATCACATGCCCTTTGGGGAGCGGGTGAGTCCTCTAGGAGTAGGTCCCGCACTGCCCCTCTGGCCTCTCACAGCCCCACTCGGATTATGTATTTGGAGATGGGCTCAGGGAGCCTCAGCTCTAGGCGCCTCAGCTCTAGGCTTGCTGGTGACCCCAGGCCCTGTGGCATCTGGCCAGGAAGCTCCTGTGCAGTGTAGTCCAATAGCCAGCCTCCCTTTTAAGTGGCATTTTGAAAGCCAGCTGCTCCCATTGGCCCACCTGAAGACATCCCTTCTCCTGCCTCTCCTCAGCAGGTGCCTGCCTCCAGGTCTGCTCAGCTGAGCAGGGCATCACGGAATGGTCTTCCTTATCCTTCTTCTCGACACTATTTGGTGACATTCTTTTCAGTCTACTGGCAGAATGAATCCTACCTAATAACGGTTGTGGTTTCCACAGCCCTCAGCCCTCCACCCTCCCCACTCTGTTGGCCAGTCTAGCTTGGGCCTTGGTGGCCAGTGTTGGTCACATGCTGCCAACAAGGGGCCAGGACATGAAACTGTCAGAAAAGGTAATTTGTGAGTCATACCATGGGTCAGGTCTGAGATGTGAAGTCAGCTTACATGGCTAGAAGGGCTCCAAGGTAAGCTGAACCAATGAATTACTGTAGCTCAAGCAAACTGGTCAGAAAGCACCCCGGGCGGCAGACACTGGCAGGGTCCTGTAGGTGCTGTCCAGGACGGGGAGACTCTTAGCTTGGAAGCATTCAGCCTCATTGGCAACGTTGGCCAATGAGAGGGACATTTGGCTCATCTTAGCCTGCTGTCATTAACTGTCAGGTTCATGTAGATGACCCCCACCCAGCCCCGCGCCATGTTCCTTTCGTGCTCATAAAGCCTTGGGCTATGATGTGGCTTTCTGCACGTACACTTCCAGGAAAAGCGTGTCCCAGCATGCCAACCCCTGTGCACCCCCTATCTGGCCTTCCCCCAACAAGCACACTTCTGCCTCGCAGGTGAGAGTGTCACTGCACACCTCAAAACTGTATCCCTCCCAAAGCTATATAACTGGGCGTCTAAGTGTAAAATCAGGTTTTCAGACACTTAATACCTAGTTAGCAATAACAACTGATTCCAATGGGAAGATACCAGACGGTGCTGTGCCTTGTTAGTAGTACCTGCTAGCAAGCCACATCTTGAATAACAAAGCTGATTTGGGGGACAAATTTGGTGTCATTTGCTCGAGGGCCTGAACCGCAGGTCAGGACCTTTTCACATGGTCTTTCCTTGTCACCAGCAGCTCACACTGGCTGACAGGACTCCCTCCAGGCTAGACGCCTCCAGCCCTCACTGTGTAGTCAGGAAGCTTTTCTTCCCCTTTTCTCTAAGGGCTGTGGTCTCCCAGAGGCGCCAAGCTGGTGTGGGGTATGGCTGTGTTGGGGGAGAATCTCAAAGCAAAAGCAGGGTTTAGCGCAGACCAAAACTTACCTGGAAAGGCAATGTGAAAAACAGTGGGGAACCCCAACCCTGCCCCTCCAACAAGGGGCTACTCTGATGTTTGAAAACCACTAGACATAGACGTGAGGTCAACTGTCTGACCAGGAGATTGGGAAGGAAACAAAGCCGCTTACCCAAGTTGGAGCATAACATAAAGGATGCTGAGGTCAGATGGCAATGTGACCCACATCTGGCAAGAACAGATGTATATGTTACAAACACAGACTATAAAAACTGTCAGCCTTTGAGGGAGACACTGTCTTTGTAATGTAGAAATAACCAGTCTGTACAGACTTGGAAGTGGTAAAACCAAAGCTTATGAAAATATATATATATATATATATTTTTTTTAAGACGGAGTCTCGCTCTGTCACCCAGGCTGGAGTGCAGTGGCCGGATCTCAGCTCACTGCAAGCTCCGCCTCCCGGGTTCACGCCATTCTCCTGCCTCAGCCTCCCGAGTAGCTGGGACTACAGGTGCCCGCCACCTCGCCCGGCTAAGTTTTTGTATTTTTAGTAGAGACGGGTTTCACTGTATTAGCCAGGATGGTCTCGATCTCCTGACCTCGTGATCCGCCCGTCTCGGCCTCCCAAAGTGCTGGGATTACAGGCTTGAGCCACCGCGCCCGGCCTGAAAATATTTTTAAAAATATTAAAAATTTCCCTAGCAGAACAGCCTACTGTGTGGAGCATAATACAGCAACATTAATTTTAGGTCAAATCCTTTGGACATAATGTGACCTAAAAGTGCATCACATTTAGAGATGCACTTTTGCTTCTATAATGTTTCAATATTTTAAAAGTGTTTTTCATGTAAGAATGAAACATTAAGACACTGTTGTGTACTTCTCCTGTTACGGTATAAGCAGCAGCAGTACTGTGGACAAAATACCCAGCTCTCGTCTGGGTCTGAATCATCCTGGCTCTGCCCTTACTAGCTGGGTTATCCTGGAGGGTATATTAATATCTCTGGTTAGCCTAACAATCAGTTCATCTATGAACTGCAAGGCTGTTGAGGGTTAAATAAGACCTCATGTAAAATGTTTAAACCTAGCACACAGAAAGGGCTTCTATCTGCTACACTGGTGCTCAGCAACTTATTAATGTAGAAATACCCATCCAATCATTTTTAGTACTTAAAATGCTATTTATCAACTAAACTCAAGCACGATGGAAAAAAAGTTGGAATTACTTCAGATTTTGAGGTAGAATGAGCTTCACTAATTTTGTAACAGAGTAACACTCTGTAATATGACATTGTACTTTTAAACTGAAGACTCCTTATGAAAAGTTAAAAATGTGTTCTTAAAACAAATTTATTGAAGTTGAGCATATTTACATTATACAATTGTGCATATCTGTATTTTAAAATTATACAATCGTTCACTGTGTAAAATCTGCAAGATACAGGTAAGCAAGCAAAGAAAAATTATCCCACCAGAGATAAATCTTTTTAATCTTTTGGTAAATCACCTTTAGAGCTGTTTTGCAGGGTAGATACATAACACAAACAACTGGTGGCATTAAATCTGCATGATTTTTGAAAAGCGATTCTGGAGTGAATAAAACTCAATTGCAACTTTAGAAGATAAGCACTGCCAGCCGGGTGCGGTGGCTCCTGCCTGTAATCCCAGCACTTTGGGAGGCCAAGGTGGGTGGATCACTTGAGTTCATGAGTTCGAGACCAGCCTGGCCAACATGGTGAAACCCCATATCTACTAAAAATACAAAAATTAGCTAGGCGTGGTGGTGTGCGCCTGTAATGCCAGCTACTCAGGGGGCTGAAGCACGAGAATCGCTTGAACCCAGGAGGTGGAGGTTGCAGCAAACCAAGACATGCCACTGCACTACAGCCTGGGAGACAGAGACTCAAAAAAAAAAAAAAAAAAAAAAAAAAGATATACACTGCCAATATATGAAAGTACTTTGTAGGAAGTACCTGAACAATGAATACACTCTGTACTGCCTACAGGTATAGCTTTAAGAATGCCACATTTAAAGCACAAGGTTGATGGGTTGATGCTTTCCAAAAATGCCAGCACTTTAGAGGAACGGTCTTATTTAGTACTACCAGCTCTGTAAAGTATTATAAGCCCTTTGATGATACAGCACCATCCCCATTTTACAGATAAGGAAACAGAAGCACAGGCAAGTAACACACTTTCAGCCACGCTATTAGTAAGGGCTGAAACCTGAGGTGTCTCAGATGACTCCTCCGCCATAAAGCCAAACTTTGATGCTCAATATTTTTAATGCTACCAAATTAGAAAAAAGAGAACATGGACACTTACATGTTTTCACACTGAGTGTACTCTTCTTTATTAATATTTTATTTTTGAGATAGTGTCTTGCTCTGTTGTCGGGGCTGGAGTGCAGTGGCACAATCTCCACTCACCATAACCTCCGCTTTCTGGGCTCGGGTGATCTTCCCACTTCAGCCTCCTGAGTCACTGGGACTAACAGGTGTGTGCAACTATGACCAGTTAATTTTTGTTTTTTCTTTTTTTTGGTAGAGATGGGGTTTCACCATGTTGCCCAGGCTAGTCTCGAACTCCTGGGTTCAAATCATCTGCTTACTGAAGCCTCCCAAAGTGCTGGGATTACAGGTGTGAGCCACCATGCCCAGGGTTTCAGTGTCAAACTCTGAATTTGAATGTGAATGTCAAACTGAGAAACAGGATGGAATGCACAAAAGTAGTGTGTAAACTGAGTAGCTGACATCAGTTGACAGTTAAAGTAATGACAGTATATAAGTATCAGGTGAATGTTCAAGGAATAGGAAACAACTTTGTTAGGATGTCTGTTAGGAAAAAAAACCCTTAAAAGTAAAATTACATACATCAGATTTTATCCAGATATTAAACTGATGCTGCTGAGGCAGGAGGATCACTTGAAGGACAGGTGTTTGAGACCAGAATGGGCAACAAAATTGAGACCCCACTTCTAATAAAATTAAAAGCAAACTAAAAAAGCTTATGCCAATATACATGTCAATGATCTAAGCTTTGGCTACATAATCGAATTTCTTGAATTTGACAAGTCAAAAAATTGCGATTACTGAACAGGCCATCTCACTGTTACTTCATGTGCAAGTCAGAGATTTGAAAAGAAAGAGGTATTAGAGACACAGGAAGAAGGAAATGTCTAAATGGACCTTTTCTGTGCCAGGATTCTTTAAAGACTTTCTTTTCTGAAATGTGTTGACTTGTTCATCTCTGAATGAGGAACAATCCAGTGTTTTATATTCAAATTATCCCATGAGTTGAGATTTCTTTTATTAGAAAATATATAATTTATTTATTTTTTTTTTTTTTATTTTTTTTTTTTTGAGACGGAGTCTCGCTGTGTCTCCCAGGCTGGAGTGCAGTGGCGTGATCTCGGCTCACTGCAAGCTCCGCCTCCCGGGTTCACGCCATTCTCCCACCTCAGCCTCCCAAGTAGCTGAGACTACAGGCGCCCGCCACCACGCCCGGCTAGTTTTTTGTATTTTTAGTAGAGACGGGGTTTCACCATGTTAGCCAGGATAGTCGCGATCTCCTGACCTCGTGATCCACCCGCCTCGGCCTCCCAGAGTGCTGGGATTACAGGCTTGAGCCACCGCGCCCGGCCGAAAATATATAATTTATAATTGTGACTTTAATTTTTAAAAATTACCTTCCAGAAAATATCCTGTCAGCATCAAGTACTGGCTTTGAATTTGGGTGAGCCTTGAATTGCTCAAACCTCCACTATCCTAATTTCTTTATTACATTCTAATTGGTATTGATAGATTTGATAGATAATCTTTTCTAAATTCCACTTGTGTAAATCCTACTTCAATATTACAAAGCAATTGCCACAAGAGATTCAAGTAAAATAAAAACATGGTTGATTAAAAAAAGACAAAAACTGTGTCATTCTTTTTTTAGCCAGTTTTAAAATTACAAATACATGTTTAGAATTTTTAAAAAAATTCATGCGATTCTCCTGTCTCAGCCTCCGTGGAGGCTACAGTGAGCCGAGACTATGTCACACTGCACTCCAGCCTGGGCAACAGAGCAGGACTCTTTTTAAAAAAAAAAAAAAATACACACACACACACACACTATAAAGGGGAAGCGCGATTCTCCTGCCTCAGCCTCCCTAGTAGCTGGGATTACAGGCGTGTGCCACCATGCCCAGCTAATTTTTTTTTTGTATTTTTAGTAGAGACAGGGTTTTGCCATCTTGGCCAAGCTGGTCTCAAACTCCTGGGCTCAAGAGATCCACCTACCTTGGCCTCCCAACGTACTGAGATTATAGGTGTGAGCCACCACACCTGGCCTAAAACTAAAATTTTAAATTCAGTTCCTCACACTAGCTATTATTTCAATTGCTCAACAACCCCATGAGGCTAAAAGCTATCACACTGGGAGGGTGGACACCAAGCATCGTATCATCACAGCAAGTTCACTGGGACAGTGCTGCTCTGTGGTAACCACAGCTGGGCACCTGCATGTATTTTTTTTTTTTAAATTATTACATACATGATTTTTCAAATTTTTTTTCTCCCATTCTGAGGGTCTTCACTTTCTTAATGGTGTCCTTTAAGACAAGTTAATTTTGATGAAGTCCCATTTATGTATTGTTTTCCTCTGTTGCTTGTGCTTTTGGTGTTGTATCTAAGAAACCATTCGTAAGCCCAACACCACAAAGATTTACTTCTGTTTTCTTCTAAGAGTTTAAACTCTTATATTTAGGTCTATGATCCATTTTGAGTTAGAATTTGTAATGTGGTAGGAAGTAGGGATCCTTTTGCTGGGCATGTAGCTATCAGTTGTCCCAGCACCGTTTGTTGAAAAGACCACACCTTCTCTATTGAATGGTATTAGCATCCTTGTTGAAAATAAGTTGATCAGAAATGTATGGGTTTATTTCTAGATGTTCAGTTCCATTCCTCTGATCAATATGTCTGTCTATATGCCTACACTATCTTATTGTAGCTTCATAGCACATTTTGAAATTGGTAAAAGTGTCTTCCAACTTTGTTCTTTTCCAAGATTTTTTAGCTATTCTGGGTCCCCTGCATTTCTATATCAATTTTATCATCAGTTTGTCAATTTCTGCAAAAAATACAGCTAGGTTTTTGATAGGAATTGTGTTGAATATGTAGACTAATTTGGGCAACATTGCCATCTTACCAATATTAAGTATTCTAATCCATGAACATGGATGTCTTTCCATTTATCTGGATCTTAATTTCTTTAAACAATATGTTGTAGTTTTATTCTTGATGCTACTGTATGTAGGATTTATTCTCATTTTCAGAATGTTTGTTGTTAGTATAGAATTAAAACTGATTTTTGTATAATATTTGATCTTGTATCCTGCAACCTGTTGAACTCATTACTTTTTAGGGATTCCTTAGCATCTTCTATATACAAGTATATATCAACTGTGAATACATATAGTTTCACTTTTTTTGCAGTATAAATGGCTTTTATTAGCTTATTTGACTTTTTAGATGTTGAACAAACCTTGAATTCCTAACCTAACTGCTCTGGCTAGAACTTCAAGTACAATGCTGAATAGAAGTAGTGTGAGTGAACATCCTTGTCCTTCCCAATCTTAAAGCCTTCAGTCTATCACCATGAAGTATAATGTCATATGTGGGCTTTTCACAGATGTTATATTATGTGTAGGAAGATTCCTTTTATTCCTAAGTTTGTTGAGTGTTTTTATCATGAAAAGTTTTGGATTTTATCAAATGCTATTTCTGTCTCTATTAAGACAATCTATGTGGGTTTTGTGCTTTATTAAATATGGTACAGTTGATCCTCATTATTCACAATTATGTATCTGTGAATTTACCAACTTGCTAAAATTTATAACCCTCAAATTGATATCTGTGGCACTTGTGCAGTCATTTGTGGATATGTGTAAATGGATGAAAAATTTGAGTCACCCAATACACATGGTCCCAGCTGAGGCTGAACATGATGAGCCTCTGCCTTCCTGTTTCAGCCTCATAGAGAAATGACTGGAGGATGGAAATGGCAGGGGAAATTCAGTGTAGTACAAGAAGCTCTGGCTCCACGGCCAGGTGGATGGGGTTTGAATTTCAGCTCTGACACCTGTTAGTGGGCATGTCACTTAACACTTGATACCTCACTTTCACTTCTGTAAAATAAAGTAGAATTTGCTAGGATGAATTAAGAATTCAAGCTCATAATGTGCATGAGATAAACATATGTATACACACATATACACAAACACATTCTCCTAAAAGCAGTTGTTCCATATTTAATTCAGTGTTTGTGGGAGAATATTTTGTAGAATATAATTACTGTCAATAATGAGAACTGACTGTATATTAGTTTATTTGATTTTTAGATGTTGAACCAACCTTGAATTCTTGGGATAAATTCCACTTGGTCATGATGTAGAATCCTTTTTATACGTTGCTGGATTCAGTTTGCTAATATTTTTGTTAATGATTTTTGTGTATTAATAAGGAATATTGGCTTATAGTTTTCTTGTGATATCTAGTCTAGTATCAGGGTAATACCTCCTAGAATACGTTGGGAAGTATTCTATTCTCTCCTACTTTTAGAAACAGTTTGCAAAAAATTAGTGCTAATTTTAATGTTTGGTAGAATTCAGCAGTGAAGCCATCTAGGCCTGGGAGTTTCTTTGTGAGACTTTTAAAATTATTAATTCAGTATTTTTCCTTGTTAGTGCCAATTGCATTTTAAACCAACTTTTAGGTAGAACCAAAGATAAGAATATTATCTCATTAGGCCAGTGAAATTCAAGAAGAAAATACATATTATCAAGGAAGATGCTAAATATTTGGAAAATTCAGATAGGCAGCTATGAAAATTATCCATTATATCTTGATTCTTAACCTCTATCTAGCCTTAACAAACAGCTGATCACTTCTCATGCGGTTTTATAATCTTATGAACAAGAAATTTCAGCCTGTTCTATATCAGATTTATATACAAACCTCTTAACTAAAACTTGCAGCAAAGTCCTTATCAAAAACTAAAGGCTGTACATTCCTTTAGACAATACACAGCTATGTATCTCTATATATTTATACATATAAATATATTTCACTCTATCTACAAAAATAACACTTAGCTCAGAACCTGTCAGGAAGGCAGTGTGTAGTGGAAAAAATACTGGAATAGATTTCTGGAGGTCTCAGTTCTGGTGCCAGCTCTAACTTAGATGCCTTTATGTGTTTCTTCCATTGATAAAATGAGGTTATGCCTGGTGATCAGCAAGGTTCTTTCTGGTGTTAAAAATACAATGACTTATTCTGCAATAATGCCATTCCCATTGCTCTTACTTCAGACGGTCACGATGAAAATATTTTGTTATATACATATAAACATACACACCTCCATACTTCATTTGTACAGAACTAATCAACCAATTCACAAAATCTTAGAAAGAGGAAGTCTGTGATTACATAATGTAATTCCAACATCTCAAAGTCCTGAAGTTTGCTATGAAACAGTTACTACTATTCTTTCTCTACATATACAAATTTGCCTTTTCATGTTATGTAAGTGTAGTACTATCTCACATGAGGCATCTATAATTATGCTAACTTTCAAAAACAAGGCGGTCATTTTTCAGAAATTCTGAGCCTGTCAGAGAAACTAAACGGTATTTCATCAGTTGTCTCTACTGGCACATTACTTCGACTAAAATGACATGAAGAATGGTGAGCGAAACTTGAAATAAATGCATCTGGAGTCCGGCTGCAATGACAGCTATCTGCTGGTGTAACATTACTTGGATTACCAGGATGTGAATGGTAAACACCATGGAATGGGTCTTGCAATGAGTGATAATGCCCTGCTCCTCCTGAGGTGGCTGCAGAACTCTGGTAAGGACCATTAGACATAAGACAAGTTTGAAAGCAAGTCTTCCTTCCCAAACCTCGATGCATGTCTAATTTAGCAATGAGAGGTTTCCCAACATTCACTTCCTGCTTGTCCTCTACAGTATCTTCCAATCCTGAGTACTGATATGATAAACATACTGTGAAGACTAGATGTTCCTGGAAAGGAAAAAAATCTGGTTTATTATTGGCATCAACAGTGAATATATAGCAATCTGAAAATATTATTCACACATACACACCCCGCCCCCTCGCCACCAAAAATCCACTAACTCTCCTTTTCCAGGTTCCAAATCCTCAAAGCATCCTTTATATCTCCCCAAAACTGAGAAATGCCAGCTATCATCATCTTCCTTTTCCTTCATGCGATACTTACAACACATTTAGAATTTCTAGTTCTTAGTGCTGTTAGTAGTCAAAGTCAGAGATCTTATATTCTAGATGAACAGGGAAAACATATTTTCCAAGCAGTGCAGCTTAGGAAACTTATCCTTCCTTATTACTAGAGATGGGGAATGATCTGGGCCGGGCATGGTGGCTCATGCCTATCCCAGCACTTTGGGAGGATGAGGCAGATGGATTACTTGAAGTTAGGAGTTCAAGACCAGCCTGGCCAATGTGGTGAAACCCGTCTCTACTAAAAACACAAAAAATTAACTGGGCATGGTGGCGTGTGCCTGTAGTCCCGGCTACTCAGGAGGCTGAGGCACAAGAATCACTTGAGTCCAGGACGTGGAGGTTGCAGTTAGCTGAGATTGTGCCATTGCACTCCAGCCTAGGTGACAGAGAGACACCATCTCAAAAAAACCAAAAAACCAAAACCGGTTTTATACCAGTTTTATAAAAAAAGCTAAAGTTGTTTTTAAAATATAGTAATCCATAATCGTAGATGGAAAATATAACTGAATCAGATAATGGGCTAACTTTTTAAGAGAAGAAAGGACTTTAAGTAGATGAGCTCCGAACAGGATGACAAGAGGTTTGCGTGTGTAATTCTCAATTGGGCCCATTCCATTCCCTGAGTTTTAGCTGATACATTCTATGGGCATGTATTTGTGAACAAATTAAAATCTCAATTTTTGCAAAGAAAGCTTTCATTAGAACACTCAACATGCAGAACTAGCTTCTCATTTGTAAGTCAACTAGAAATAAAAAATGGAAAAGAAATTCCAATTCTAATTTGCTATATGTTTAGTTACAGAACTAGGAAATGATCACTTGAAAATCTGAACATATTTAAAAGTAGAATATGGAGCTGGGAGTGGTAGCTCACACCTGTAATCTGAGTGCTTTGGGAGGCCAAGAAGGGAGGATTCTTGAGGCCAGGAGTTCGAGATTGGCCTGGGCAATATAGTGAGCTCCCTTCTCTACAAAATGTTTTAAAAAATTAGCTGGGTGTGGTGGCATGTGCCTGCAGACTCAGCTACTTGGGAAGCTGAGGTGGCAGGATCATTTGCACTCAGGAGTTTGAGGTTATAGTAAGCTATGTTCATACCACTGCACTGCAGCCTGGGCGACAGAGTTAAGACTCTGTCTCTACAAAAAGAAAAAAGAATATGTTCTATGTTACTAATTTTTCAGCATTATGGAAGGTAAGCACACAAAGTCCTGTGGCCACCAGCGGAAACAGAATATAAGAAGGGTCACTGATAGGACCTTCTGTAGACTGGTTATCTCTAGTTGAATAATAAGGCAGCATATCTATGGTCTATGCCAAAGTAAATTTCTAGTTTCATAAAGTTTTCCATTAGTAGCTATAAACAGAAAAGGTAGTAACCTTTAATTTTTGCAGTGAACTGAGTCTGGTATACAGGCAATGCTTGGGAAGATCCTTTGATACCAAGTAGCTGCCAGTTTCTTCAGGTGTGCCTTTATTTGCATCTTTTGGATCAATATCTAGGTCCTGTAAAAAAAAAAAAAAAATTAGTGACTGTTAATAATGAAATCAATGAAAGCCACAATATAATCTAGTACATAAGAGGTCTTAACTGATATTGTTCTCTCGTGAATTTTAGCCTTTTGCAAATTTTGATAATCCCAAAATTATCCAGGGCTAAACCATATAATCTATGGTTATAATAGGAATTCTCAATTCTGTATTAAGCCATTTAAAAAGTAAAGTGAGCTCTGAAAGAGTTTCCTTTCAAATGATTCCTAGAAATGCTTCTTGAGCTACTCAAGTTTCCTCTTAAGCAGAGAGAGCCCCATTAGTGTTTGACTCCTGGATTCTCTTCTCTTAATCATCACTTTTGGGAAGGTACAGGGAAATTTATATGATTAGAATATTTAAGAAGGATAAATAAACAGCCCTTTCCTTTTTCTTTTTTTTTTTTTTTTTTGAGACGGAGTCTCGCTCTGTTGCCCAGGCTGGAGTGCAGTGGCCGGATCTCATCTCACTGCAAGCTCCGCCTCCTGGGTTCACGCCATTCTCCCGCCTCAGCCTCCCGAGTAGCTGGGACCACAGGCGCCCACCACCTCGCCCGGCTAATTTTTTGTATTTTTTAGTAGAGACGGGGTTTCACCGTGTTAGCCAGCATGGTCTCAATCTCCTGACCTCGTGATCCGCCCGTCTCGGCCTCCCAAAGTGCTGGGATTACAGGCTTGAGCCACCGCGCCCGGCCTTCCTTTTTCTTCTTTTAGAGCCAACCCAATGGCCAAGAGTAAGAGGGTTCTGCTCCTCCAGTGAGAAGCCCACAGGCCCCTAGCTTGCTCAGCACCCCAGGAAGCCTATCTGGGCTCCATAGTGCTGAAACTGGAGGTGTGGGGTGGCCACTGAATTCTGGGGTTTGGTGCTAGACCGTTTACTCTGACATGAAGCAATATCCTCCACAAAGCCTCTGTCAGTAATAAAAGTGATATTTTGGGTTTCTGCTTGTCTTACTCCTTGCTTGCTTCTCAGTTTGTCACACTCATGCAGGAAAGAGGGGTACTATTTACTGGCTTCTTCAGACCAACATAAAATAACTATCATACCTAAATGTTTGAAAAGAGCAGAATTAGATTTCTATTATTCCAGGATATGACCATACCTTAACAAGACTTAAAAACTACTGTTTCCAATATAAGTTATAACTGTTTAAAAGGAAATTATTCTTGACATATTTATAGCACATTTTATTCCTTCACATTGGCTCTCCTGTTTAGGATACAAGAAATCAAAGGCATCCTTCCTGAGTGAACTTTAGACATTTCTAAATCTCATAAACTTAAGGTATTTTGGCAATTAGTAAATATTATGACCAGTGTTACTAAACTAGAAATATATACACATATATAAATATATATATTTCCTTTATATTTACCATCAACTTTAAGTTAAAAAATTTAGTCTTTAATAAGTCAGAATATATCACTATTTTAAATAAAAGAGAAACTCACAAGTGGAAAATCGGTAACGTAGGCATCACACATTATTATCTCAGGTGGTTTGTAAACTATACTTGTATAGATTATCATGACATTGGAAAACTCAGCTGCAAATCCTAATTGAATCTGAACACCACAGTCAAACTTAAGACACATACTTTCCGGAAGTTCTGAAAAAGAACAGTAAGAATAACTTTGGTAGGTTTCCTGATAAAAGGCAAATATTTATGGAGGAGAATATAGTATTTCTTTTGCTTAAAAACATGATTTACATTGTTTAAACACATACAATTTAAAAAATAAAGCTCAATATTCTGCTGGCCAAACAAAATCTTTCATTTACCATTTGCTTATAGTTCTTATCCAACTGTATATATAATTTTTATTGTGGCAATAAAAAATATGCATACAACTGTAGATAAATTCTCACTGTTGCCTCAATTTATATGACCAGAATAAAGCACAGTGTCACTGAATGGCCACACTATAGTTTGTTACCTTTAACCATTCTGTTAACTCTTGAATATAATACTTCTGGGTTTTATTGCTTTTCTATCATAGTTCATAATGCTTTAAGATTGTCAGATATAGCTATGTGATTGTTCCTTTACATATGGGACAAATTATTTTCAGTTTACATGGAATATAAAGTTTCAGCATAACATATCCAAAACAGAGTATTTTTAAAACATTCGTCTACTTGATGGTATTAAAAAGTAGAAAGATACCATCATAGTTTTAACTATTCTTTAATTACTTAAATTAGCCATTTAAAAAATTTTTCTCTATACTTCCAGCAGTGTGGATTATTGAATTTGCATCATTTGCTTGTTTACTGAGGATCTAAATGTTTTTTTCGCTTACCTTTTTGTATGAGCTCTTTATTATTTAAAAACTACCTACTTATTAAATTTGTTACAAATACTTTCTATACGACCTTTTAGTTTTGTTTTGTTTCATTTATTGTTGACCTTTACCACTGTAATTTTGTTGTTTGTTTAGATCTTTTTTAGAGAAAAGACATTCAATTTCAATTACTTATCCAGTTATCTGGAATGGTGAGATATTTATAGCATTTTACATTTTAATGGGCTTTAGTATGTTAATTTACTAAAACTACACATTAGAGAACAAATTTTTTTTGAGACTGAGTTTTGCTCTTGTTGCCCAGGCTGGAGTACAATGGCGTCACCTCGGCTCACTGCAACCTCCGACTCCCAGGTTCAAGTGATTCTCCTGGCTCAGCCTCCAAAGTAGCTGGCATTACAGGCGCCTGCCACCATGAGTAGCTAATTTTTTGTATTTTTAGTAGAGATGGAGTTTCACCATGTTGGCCAGGCTGGTCTTGAACTCCTGACCCCAGGTGATTCACCCATCTCGGCCTCCCAAAGTGCTGGGATTACAGATGTGAGCCACCGTACCTGGCCAAGAACAAAACTTATGTATGAAAATAAAGATATTTTACAGAAGTTCAATAAATACAATTATTTTTCAATTATCTGTAAGAGACTCACAGAATAGATACTTGGACTCAGAAAATCCAAAATTATTTCAATCGGTAAACTTTTTTCATTAAACCATACATAATTAGCAAAAGGTAATTAAGGTACAGATTGATTTTCACCTCGTCTTCTCTGCTGATCACTCAGCTTACTGATCAAGTGTCCAAGAGAGGATGCTCAGTTATATATGAATAATCACAAGTACAGAGGACTTGCTGAGTGCTCTGTACCTGCTCATTTCTACCTGCGCACTCATTCAATCCCAATAACCTATGAGGCAGGTACTGTTTTCTTTTTCTTTTCGAGACAGAGTCTCGCTCTGTCGCCCAGACTGGAGTGCAGTGGGACAATCTCTGCTCACTGCACTGTGACCTCCAACTCTCAGGTTCAAGAGATTCTCTCGCCTCAGCCACCCTAGTAGTTGGGATTATAGGCATGCACCACCACACTCTGCTAACTTTCTGTATTTTCAGTAGAGATGAGGTTTTCCCATGTTGCCCAGGCTGGTCTCTAACTCCTGATCTCAGGTGATCCACCCGCCTCGGCCTCCCAAAGTGCTAGGATTACAGGTGTGAGCCACCACAACTGGCCTGAAGCAGGTACTATTTCTTATTTACATGTTATAGATAACATGTTCATACAGTGGTAGAGACTGGATCAGAACCCAATCCATGATTTACGACAGCTGCACACTTTAACAGGTCACAATATAGGAGAATCTAAGGATTGTGTATTAGATGAATGGAAAATTAACCTATCGTAAAAATAGAAAAATTCTTAAATGGTCATTTTAATTTTACCAATAGTGACAATAATGGGCTAAATAATTTGATATCTCTAACATCAAATACACCAGTGTAATATCCATAATTGAAATATTGGTTTGGTTTGAGATTTGCCTAGAAGGCCAAAATATTTTCACTGTAAAACTGGCAGGAAAGTTATTTATTCAGAAGAAACTTTATGATTTAACGTAAGTATATTATAGATCTAAAAAAAGGGCTTTACCATACCATGAGCCTTGGCCCACTGTAGATTCCGCACAAGAGATTCTGCAGAATACTCTGTTCCCTGTATTGGATCAGTAAGTGCTCTCTTCTCAGATAAACTACTTCGAATCTCTAGAGCCTGTTTGCCTTTGGTAAGGTGACACTTACCCATATCTAAAAGATATGAAAATAAATATTATTTTTCAGACCACCAATTCTTACGTTTTAAATATTTAGGATAAGAACTATCCTACATTATCAGGTTATATTCTCAGCATCATTTATTCACTCAACAAGTATTTCCAGAGCACCTATTATGTGCCAGACACAGCAAGCATGTTTTAATTTTTACTCATGTGTAGGTATTCATAAATGGTATATGCCAATGTTTTAGGTTTTCGAATTCAACAAAAATGTTATATGTATGTCTTTGTAATGTGCCATTTTCATTCAACATGTTTTAGATACAGACTAATGTATATGGATACACATCAATTTAAATTTAGAAGTATATTCTTTAAGTTATAGTTTATCATACTTCTGTCTGCTACATTATAAATTAACAATAGTAAAGGTTCTTTTTTTTAAAAAAAGAGACAAAAATATATGTGATCCAGAACTAAGTCTAAGTTAAATCAACATGTTGGGGGTTAAAAGGAGACACCTAGTATTGTAGGAGTACATTAAAATTATTGTTAGAGAAGAAAAGATACACAATTTTTTTAAAAAAGGAGAAAATAAGCCAAATCAAAAAATTAGATGGTTAAAACAAGTACAAAAAATAACAAATGTAAATTAACTAAATTTTCTCATTAAAAGACCAAGATTATTAGATTGAATTTTTTTTTTTTTTTTTTTTAAGACGGAGTCTCGCTCTGTCACCCAGGCTGGAGTGCAGTGGCGGGATCCCGGCTCACTGCAAGCTCCGCCTCCCGGGTTTCCGCCATTCTCCTGCCTCAGCCTCCCGAGTAGCTGGGACTACAGGCGCCCACCACCTCGCCCGGCTAGTTTTTTGTATTTTTTTTTTTTTAGTAGAGACGGGGTTTCACCGTATTAGCCAGGATGGTCTCGATCTCCTGACCTCGTGATCCGCCCGTCTCGGCCTCCCAAAGTGCTGGGATTACAGGCTTGAACCACCGCGCCCGGCCTAGATTGGATTTTAAACAATCTGTTATACGGTGCCTCCAAAAGCTACAGCAAAGCAGAATGACATGAAATGTTTGAAAGTAAAAGTGTAGAGAAGCAGGCTAGCCTAGGGGTTAAAAGTAGGAAAGTAAAAGTGTAAAAAATAGCATATTAGGTCAACAAAAAGGAAGCTAGTGTGGCTCTATTAATATGATACAGAAAGACAAAAAAGCATTTGAAATGGAGGCATCACTACATAATGATAAAGGTTCAATTCAATAAGAAAATATAAACATTTAAAACAAAAATAGTCACTATGAAGTAAAAAGTGCTAGAATTACAAGAAAATTGGTAACCTGAGAGATTTCAACATCTCAATTATTGATCAAAGAGACTATCAGCAGAAATATAGAACTGAAAAAAAACAATAAAAATTAATAGGCCAAACCTAATGGGCACACATAGAGTTCTGCAACCAGTTACTATAAAAATATCCATTTTTTCTCAAGTACACATGCAAAATTTACAAAATTTCATCTTTTACTTGGCCATAATGAAAACCTCCACAAATTTCAAAGCATAGCAACTAGACAGACTATATTCGATCACAAAGCAATTAAGGTAGAAATAAAAAGTGAAAATTCCTGCCATATTTGAAAATTAAAGATAATATTATATAACTTAAAGGTCAAAGAAAAAAAAAACTAAAAAAGTCCCTAAACTTGTAGGATGTGACGAAAGTGATGTTTTAAGACAAATGTAAAGCCTTAGAAACTTAAATTGGAAAAAAATAGGCTAAAAGTGAATGAACTATGATGATGTTAGAAAAAGAAAGAATAAATCAAATGCAAGGCAAGACAAACAAACAGCAGAAGTTAGTGATGTAGAAAACAATGAAAAAGTAGAAGAAATCAATGGAGCCAAAGATTGGTTCTTCAAAACGAAATAGCACAACTGGCAAAAGCTGGCAATAAAGAAAAGACGAAAGTAGGTACAAGTAAGTAATACTGATGAAAATGGATACATAATTACAGATAAAGCAGAGATTAAAGAATACTATTAGAAATATGAGCAACTAGGCCGGGCCCCGTGGCTCATGCCTGTAATCCCAGCACTTTGGAGGCCGAGGTGGGCAGATCACAAGGTTGGGAGATCAAGACCACCCTGGCTAACATGGTAAAACCCCGTCTCTACTAAAAATACAAAAAGCCGGGCATGGTGGCAGGCACCTGAAGTCCCAGCTACTGTGGAGGCCGAGGCAGGAGAATGGCGTGAACCCAGGAGGCGGAGGTTGCAGTGAGCCGAGATCGCACCACTGCACTCCAGCCTGGGAGACAGAGCAAGACTCTGCCTCAAAAAAAAAAAAAAATATGAACATGAGCAACTAAATGCCAACAAATTTGAAAACTGCCTAAATTCCTACAAAAATATTACAATATTACTTATCAAAATGGACTCAAGAAATGAAAAGCCTACATGGTACAATAAATATTCAAGATATTGAAGCAGTAGTATTTCTACCAAAAAAACACCAATCCCAGGTTGGTTTATAGGCAAGTTCTACCATAAATAGATCATAATTTATACAGAATTCCCCAGTAAACAACAGGGTGTACTTCTTCTGTATCAGAGTTCTCCAGAGAAGCAGTACAAACAAGATGTGCACATGCGTACGCGTACACGTGTGTATGTGTGTGTGTACCCAGAGATAGAGTGAGAAGAAGGGATTGACTTAAGGTATTGGTTTATGAATTGTGGCGGTGCAAGTCTGAAATCTGCAGGCAGGCAGGCAGGCTGGGGATGCAGAGGAGAGCTGTAGTTTGAGCCCCAAAGGCAGGCTGCTGGCAAACTCACTGCTTGTGGGAGGTCAGTCTTTGCTCCATTAAGGCCTTCGGCTAACTGGATGAGGCCCATTCACACCATGGAGAGCAATCTGCTTTACTGAAAGTCCATCAATTTAAACTTTAATCTCATCCAGAATAACGCTCGATCCATCACCTAGAGACATCTTGAATAATGTTGGACTAAATATCTTGGCACTGAGGCCTGGCGAAAGTTGACGTAAAATCAGCCGTCACAACCTCCATCTCATTCTACAAGGCCTACGCTACATTCTATCAGCATAACACTGATACCACTAAATACTAATTTTATTTTCTCATAAAATTAAACCAAATACTATAAGAAAGTAAAATTACAGGCCCATTTCCCATATGAATATAGATATGAAAATTCTAAACAAAATGATAGCAAATTAAATCTAGTAGTATATTAAAAATATAATACATCCCAATGAAAATGATTTATCTCAAGTTGGTTTAATGTTAGACTATAAATTTAACTCACCATATTAAGAAATTGAAAGAAAAGAAACATCCTATTCTTCATAGCTGCAGAAAAACCATTTAATCTTGTTCAACATTTATTCATAATAAAAATTTTCAAAAAAACAATGTAAAGAGAACTTCCTTAACCTGATAAGGAGTGTTAATGAAAAACTTACAATATTATTCTAAATGTGAAAACATTAGCAATATTCCCTTTAAAGTCAGAAACGAGACAAGGATGCCCACAACTACCTATTCTATTCAACAGTGTCTTAGCGGTCCTTGCTAGTATTGTATCAAGAACACATACAACATTTCTCTAAATCAAACCGAAAAAAAAAAAAACCCCACAAACACAGTAGAAAAATGGACAAATGACATGAACACATGTTTCACACAAGATACACATATAGCTATTAAAAATATGAACAATGTTCAATATCACGAATGGTTAGGGAAAATCAAATCAAGACCACATGAGATACTATTTAACATCTGATTGGCAAAAATAAAAAAGTCTGACTATCAAGTGATGGAGAGAGTACAGATTCACATTATCCCTTGCTGGCTGCGGGGAGCAGGGTAAGTGTAGACTTGGCAACCACTTTACAAAACTGTCTGGCATTCTCTTGTAAAATGGAATACTGTCACACCCTACGACACAGCAATTCCAAGCCCTAGAATCACACTGCAAAGAAATTCATGCATATATATTCCAGGAGACATATATAAGACTGTTAACCACAACTAACTCAAATGCTCACCAACACAGGAGAGTAGTCGAAAAAAATTGTAGTATGTTTGCATAATAGAATATTACATAGCAGTTAAAATGAAAAACAATAGTCGTGCAACAATATGGCTCAATCTTAGCAATATAATATTAAATAAAAAAATTCTAGTCCCAAAAGACTACACAGAGCATATCTTTTTATTAAGTTAAAAACAAAACTATGCATACTTTTTTGGGTATATATAAACTCAATAAAACTATGTAAAAAGAAAAAGGAATAAGTTTAGAATGGTAGTTATCATGGAGCGGGGGAAGGGAAAAGAGAGGTCCTATAATTAGATGTAGGTTACTGTCAAGGTCCTATATTCATATCGAACATCTACTCACAATAAAAACCCTCAGTAGTATGTTCAATACTTCTGATAATAATGCTGTCCTGAATAGTACAAAAATAAAAGTCGGGTTACAGACTGATGGCTGTAGCTTTGTAACAACCAATTTACCTCATATTATGTTTTCCTTGCACACAGTTGAAATTCGTAAGGTGGGCCGGGCACGGTGGCTCACACCTTAATCCCAGCACTTTGGGAGGCAGAGGCCGGTGGCTCACTTGAGGCCAGGAGTTCAAGATGGGCCTGGCCAACACGGTGAAACCCTATCTCTACCAAAAATACAAAAATTAGCCGGACATGGTGGTGCGTGCCTGTAGTCTTAGCTACTCGGGAGGCTGCAGCAAGGGAATCACTTGAACGTGGAAGGTGGAGGTTGCAGTAAGCCAAGATCATGCCACCGCACTCTGGCCTGCGCAACAGAGACTGTCTCACACAAAGAAACCAAAAACTGAAAAAAGAAATTGGTAGCATGTTTATTTTCTCCTTCAACTGCTTGGCTTATAATCTCTGAAAACTTTTCCCCCTCTGGAATTTTTTTTTTTTTGAGACGGCTCGCTCTGTCACATACGCTGGAGAGCGGTGGTGTGATCACACTTACTACAGTCTCAAACTCCCAGGCTCAAGCCGTCCTCCCACCTAAGCCTCGCGAGTAGCTGGCAATAGAGGTGCACACCATAATGCCTGGCTAATTTTTAAAATTTTTATAGAGATGGGGGTCTGACAATGTTGCCTAGGTTGGTCTCAAACTTCTGTGCTCAAGTGATTCTCCTGCCTCAGCCTCCCCAAATGCTGGGATTACAGGCATGAGCCACTGTACCTGGCCCCGAATATTTTTTTTTTTTTTTTTTTTAATTGAGATGGAATCTTGCTGTGTTGCTCAGGCTGGTCTTGAATTCCTGGGCTCATGCAATCCTCCTACCTCAGCCTCCCAAAGTGCTAGGATTACAGGTGTGAGCCACCATGCCCAGCCATGGAATAATTTTTAATTAAGTAATCCGGAAGATCCAAAGGAAGAAACAGCAAAGTTCTGTTTCAAAATTGGATGATTTGTGAAAAATTTCATACAACTGCTTTTGCTTTTCACTACTAAGACAGGGGTCAGACACAAAGCACCCAAAACTCAAAATAAGGGCTAGATTTAACTGTATTATTTATCATGATACTATTAGACCTTTACTTATTTTGTACAATGAGTGGGCTGTTACCCATGAAGGGCACAATATACATGGCACTGAGCTGAGTGTGCTCCATGTACACTGCAGGGTCTTCCTGCCTGGGCACTTCTAGGTAAGCAGACATGGTAGGACTGAAAAAGACCAGTGAAAAGCAAAACTTTCTAAGACGTTTATAAAGTTCAAATATCCTCACAGCACATACTGGGATGCTATTCATTGCTATGACAATTTGGTACATATCATATGTGGGTGAGCATGGTGTTTTTATTAAGTTTTAAAACAGTTAAAATGTACTTAAAAACGAAATTGAAATAAAACACTGTAGAGTTTCTGGAGCACCTTACTGGATCTCAGTTGGAATATAACTGATGTAATCCAAAGGTTTTCTTTTTTTTTTTTAAAAAAAGCAGAGACTTTCCTTCAAATGTGAGCTTCAGAAGAAGCCTAATGTAGAAAACAAATAAAAGTGGAATTTCTCTGGTTGAAGCGGGAGGGTGGCAGGAAGTCCAAAGCCCTGGCTGGTTATGTTAAATGGAAAAGTGGCTAAGTCAAGTGATCTAACTAACATAGCTACACAGATAAAAACATGAAAATAAATATGGCTGACAGTTGGCCAAACACCTTATACCCAAACTGCCATCACTGGAACACCCATGAAACTCCATTTTCTAGTGGTGCTAGTTTGTAAAAGAATTACTTTCTTCCTTTTTATTTGTATTTTTTATTTTGAAGACAGGGTCTCGCTATGTTGCTCAGGCTGGTCTTGAACTCCTGGCCTTAAGTGATCCTCCTGCCTCAGCTTCCTAAGTGCTGGGATTACAGGTTTGAGCCACCATGCCTGACCAAGTTACCTTCTTTTTGCTATGGCTTATAAAATGTTTTTTCAAAAACCACAGTGCAATCTACCAAAATAATAGGTACTTATTCAGCATCTGACATATGCATAACATTATACCAGCAGGCAGGGAAAGAACAGATAGAAATGGAAGATGTGGCATTAGAACCCCTAGGATCACGTCCTTAAATCAGGATTTTAAAACTCCTAAGTTCATTAAGGAAAAAAAATGAACTCAGCTTCTTCCAGCAGTGTCTAAACATTTCTGTAAAGTTTTCTCACTCCCATCCTGGGAGAGACTGCTCACTGGACAACTCCCCACCACCCCTCCACGCCCCCCACACACCCCCAAATAGGGACATTTGCCAGCACCAAGGCACTGGGCACAGAAGCAAAGCAGAGATCTGAGGATTCAATTTTATTTATTTAATGACTGTGCCTAGGCTTAGCCTTGTAGTCTAAGTAATGCTGCACAGATGGTGGAGAGCTATGTCAAAAGGGAAGGAAAGATGACATTAAATAGCAGAAGTGTTGCTGAATGTTATATTAATATAAAAATTGTTTTATAAAGTAGATACTAATTCCAAACCCACATAATAAGAATAAAACAATCACCAGAGAGGGAACCCTGAAAGGTGTGTCCCCCCTGCTCTTTTTTCTGAGTAGTTTCTCTTTATTTTTTACCTTCTGCAACTTCATCCAGTAACACAGTGATTTTCTTATCTTCTAATAATCTATCTTTTAAAAATTTCATAAAGATTCCATTTGCCAATCCAGAATGCTGGATTTCAAAAGCTTCTGCTCCTTGACACCTTAAAAATAGAAAAAGAAGTTAAACCAGGCACAGAAAGGCAAATACTGTATGTTCTCACTTATATGTGGATGCTAATAAAAATGAACTCAGAGAAGCAGCCAGCAGAATGGTGATTACCAGAGGCTGGGAGGTGGGCACGGCACAGGGACTGTTAGTCACAGGGTACAATGTTTCAGTTAGGAGGAAAAAAATGGTAAGTATTTGAGGTGATATGTGAATTAACTTGATTCAATCATTCCACATTGAATACGTACATCATAGCATATCTTTGTATCCCATAAATACATACAATTATAACTTGTCAATATCCAATAAAAATAATTTTTTAAAAAGAAAATGTTAGAAAAACAAACACTTGCCACATGGGACTTCTGTGTACACTGATGAGCCTCATTTTCTCTTCTGCCTCTCACATGACATCAATAATTAAAGAGTTAATCTTTAAGCAGGAACTACATGCCCAATTTGGGCTTAATAATAAGATACCATGATATGGAATGCTAAAGTTGACCATTTAAAATTTTCTACCAAGAACATCAAGGAGGTAAATTTATGCCTACATGTCTATAGGTATTTTCTAGGCCTCTAATCTAGAATCAAAAAGACCTCAGGAGCCAGGCACAGTGGCACATGCCTGTAATCCCAGCGACTCAGAAGGCTGAGGCAGGAGGATTGCTTGAGCCCAGGAGCAGTGAGCTACGATGGCGCCTCTGCACTCCAGCCTGCGCGACAGAGTTAAGACCCCTGCTCCTAAAAAGCAAAAGCAAACAAAAAGATATCAAAGAATAAAGGAAACTTCAACGTAAACATAAAATTTTCTTACGTGGCATATCCAAACACAATATTGGCGGTGACTTTTAGTGCATCCAAGATTGGAATGGTATCATCATAGTCATTCCTATTCAACGGAGGCAGAGAAGAGCAGACAGAAATATGAAAAGTTAAAGATCATCCTTAAAAGAGTATAAATAATGAGATAATACGACAGTATTTTAGAATACATAATTTAAAATTATAGATTCAAAATTTTTCATCTAGGTAGCTACATATCTACCCAAAATAACCCACTAACTCCTTGTTAGCTTTAAAACCGGAGTTGCATTTGAACTCTGGCATTGGATTTTGATTCGTAAATGCTGAGCAAGCAAAAAATAGTAAATCTAGAGGCACTGGTTCTATTTCTTAGAAAGGCAATGGCAGATAAATGGGATCCAAACCTCCAAACATCTGCTTCGGCTACTCATTCTGTATCTGGAAGACCAGGACTGACTAGTGACCAGAAATCCCAACTCCATGGGTGCTGGTCTTGTTAATTCCTGAGGGAATAACTACAATGATTATTAAAGTCATCTAAAGGCATTCTGGAGAGTTGAATCCCCTGTAGTATGAGTAAATGCCCATGCCCTTTAGTTCTTTGTTTGTGTTCTATAGCAAATATGAAGAGTTAAAATAATTAGATATACATGGAGTAAATATATTTTTCTCTAGTTTTGTTCTTCCAGTTTCGATGTATAAACTAAAATTCACACACGCAAAGGGCTGTTAGCATTTCACAGGTTTCTCTAGTTTGTCAAGGTTGATATTTAACTCCAACAATTGTTTAATAAAGATTAGAAAATTTACCTTTTCCTACACATATCCAATAAGAATACATTAAGTCCAGTTTCTTTTTCTTGCATCAATTTCAGTATATTTTGTACACACAGACAATTTTCAGACCTATATGGATTTGGAGCATCAACAGGGACCATGAAGCTGTTCCCAAAATTTTCATAACCATGTCCTGCATAATACAATAACCCTTTGAAAAGAGGAAAATAAAAGAGAGGTAGATGTCAATTCTAAATGCACTGTGAACATACAGACTGCATAACTTTTTGTAAAAAAAAAAAAAAACCATGACTTTAATTTTCTTCAAGGTGATGTGAGCATATGTAAGAAATACCCAATTATAAATATAGACAATGTTAATTTGCATTTAAAATTATTGGTAACAGGTCAGGCATGATGGCTCACACCTATAATCCCAGCACTTTGGGAGGCCAAGGCAGGGATATCACTTGAGGTCAGGGGTTTGAAACCAGCCTGGCCAATGTGGTGAAACCCCATCTCTCCTAAAAATACAGAAATTGGCTTGGCGTTGTGGTGGGCACCTGTAATCCCAGCTACTTGGGAGGCTGAGGCAGAAGAATCACTTGAACCTGGGAGGTGGAGGTTGCTATGAGCCGAGATCATGCCGCTGCACTCCAGCCTGGGCGACAGAGCAAAACTCCGTCTCAAAAAATAAATAAATAAAAAAATTATTACCAACAATCTGTACTTAAAATTTGCATTTTAAGACAGTATCAAAATGCTGTCTGAAGTATATCCTAATTTATAAAAGTAATATATTTGTAACCAATAGTATAATCTAAAATACAATTTTATTTTATGATATATAAAAAAGAATGCAGCTAGGATTTCTCTCCTGACTCATTTGTCTCCTCCATGAAGCTAGGAGTTCTGTTAGGGCAGAGACAGTCTTACATTTATTTATTTGTGTATTCCTGGCATACAGCAGGAGCTTAGTAAGTATTTAACAGATAAACAAACACACACAATTCAGATGAACAGCACCTGCAATATGAAGTTAAGAAACTCCACAGGTATTACCATAAACATTAGTTAAGGGTTATTAAAATATAAAGGTAGTTTTATAATCAGAGATGGGAAATCTGATTTCACAGATTACTATTTTTTTCTTTTTGCTATGAAATATGAATATCAATCTTCCATCTAGAGTCTTTTGAATTAATAATCTAAAATTTGCGATATTTTTAGGACTCAATAGATGAATCATATTTCCTTACTGAGAAATGATACTATAAAAACTAACACAACTCAATGTTTTCTTGAAAATAATTTTGTTTTGGCTGTAAAAAACAACAAAAATATCAGTCTGAACTTCTTCATAAAAATACTGGACAAAACACTTTTGAAGATATCCTCCCCTCTGCTTGCAATTTCTGGAGCCCACTAATTTTGCTCTCTCAATATTCTGGATTTAATTATTTCTTTACACGGTATTTTAAAGCAAACAGTAAAAGCCATTTAGATAGGGAATCCAAAATAGCTAATCCGTTGTAATTATGGCCCCGACTCCTAGCAGAGACTGTGGCTTTGAGAATTAAAGACAATTTGCTGCATGTGGTCCTACAGGACAAAATCCACGTCGTCTGTTTTTTTTGAATTTCTATTAAAATGAGAAAAATGGTTCTTTCAAATACAACATTTCAGCTAAAATGAGAAAATAGATACAGCCATTTATCAAGTGTGGGTTCCAGCTCATGTGTGCTCTGGAAGTTATCACATGGGCACTGAGAGATGAAAAAGAAGGACGAAGACAAAGTTCCTAACCTCTAAGCAGGAGACCGGGAGATTCATGTAAGGAGATTCACACATGTTTATGTTATCAAGCAACAATGAAAGTCATCATACAATTAAATGCCATAAGTCATGTTAGTGGGACAACCACCGTGTATGTATGAAATGAATAAAGTACACAGAGGAATATCAGTATGAAGTGAAACAACAGGGGATGGTCTTAAGAGAGGGAAAGGCTAGAAATTTGGAAAGGCAGAGAGAGAGCAAGGTAGATTATGGGCAGGAGAACAGAAATAAACAGATAGGACCTGGAATGAAAGCTAACAGAAAAGAGACTAGCTTAGCAAAAAACTAAATTACTGTTGTGAATGAAAATAAGACAGCACATATAGGGAATTTTAAAAAGGAGTGCACAGATAGGGTATTAAAAATAATGACCAAAAGAATGGATTTAATTCAATGAACGACAAAGATCAGGTAAGTGAAAAGACAACCCACACAACAGGAGAAAATATTTGCAAATCATTTATCTGATAAGGACAGCTTGTATCCAGAATAAAGAACTCTTCCACTCATCAGTAAAAAGACTAATGACGGCCGGGCGCGGTGGCTCACACCTGTAATCCCAGCACTTTGGGAGGCCAAGGCAGGTGGATCACCTGAGGTCATGAGTTCAAGACCAGCCTGGCCAACATGGTGAAACCCCATTTCTACTAAAAATACAAAAACCCAGCCACGAGTGGTGGTGGGAGCCTGTAATCCCAGCTACTCAGGAGGCTAAGACAGGAGAATCGCTTGAACCCAGGAGGCAGAGGATGCACTGAGCCAAGATCCCGCCACTGTACTCCAGCCTGGGCAACAGAGCAAGACTCTATCTCAAAAAAAAAAAAAAAAAAAAAAGACTAATGACTTGATTTAAAAATAGGCAAAGATCTGATGCTTCTCCAAAGAGGATGTGAGTGGCAAATATGCACATGAAAAGATGCTCAACATCATTAGCCACTAGTGAAATGCAATCCAAGTCATTTCACACTCACCAGGATGGCTACAATAAAAAGACAGACAAGAACAAGTGTTGGCAAAGATGCAGAGAAATTGGAACCCTCATTCATTTCTGGTGGCACAAATGTAAAATGGTGTAAGAACTTTGGAAAGAGTTTCGCAGTTCCTCAAAAAGTTAAATACAGATTACCATATGAGCCAGGAATTTCACTCCCAGGTACATACCGAAGAGAAATGGAGACTATGTTCACATAAGAATGTGTACACAAATGCTCACAGCAGTATTATTCATAACGTCCAAAAATGTCCATGAGATGATAAATGATAAACAAAATACAGCATATAATGGAATATTATCTACTCCTAAAATAATGAAGTTCTAGTACATGCTGCAATATGAACGAACTTTGAAAACATTATGCGAAGTGAAAGAAGGCAGACATAAAAGGCCACATATTGGGTGATTCCATTTATATGAAATGTCCAGAAGAGGCAAATCCAGAGATACAGAAAATAGATTTGTGGTTGCCAGGGGCTGGGGTAAGGAGGAATGGGAGTGACTGTTGATGGATACAGGGTTTCTTTTTGGGATGATGGAAATGTTCTGAAGTTAGGTAGTGGTGACTGATGCCCCACCTTTGTGAAGATACTGAAATCACTGAATTATACACTTATAAAATAGAGTACAACTTATACTCCTCTATCAAGTATTCAAAACATAACTCTATTTTCCATCAGTCTCTCTACTGCTTCAAGAGCAAGACAAACTTATTTTTAACCTCCACAACTTTGCTCAAGTTACTCTATCTCCTTTCTATCTACTCTCCTCAAGGGTTATTTCCAAAGTTCAGGATCCTTGCAAGTTACTACCTGGTAACCACTACCTGGTAACTGGTTTGTGGCTTTCTAACACACTTCAAATTCTCCCTACCTTGAAATGCTGTAGCAGCACTTTCTGACAATCACATACAGGCTTTTCCTGATATTGTATAGTCCTATGTCTACTTAGTTTTTCTGATAAGAAATCATAATGACACTAATCTTTTACATTTGCACACTCTGAGTAGCTCTTATCTGAAATGTTTGGGACCAGGAGTGTTTTGGATTTGGGGTTTTCAGATTAGAGATACTCAACCTGTATATTTTCTTGGTTTTCAAAGGACTTTCATACACACAATTTAATTTTAATCTATATAATAACTTTAAATGATTTCTATCCTTATTTTATAGATGAGAAAATTAAATTACAAAGATTAAGTGATTTGCTTAAAATCACAGAGTTGATGTATGTTTTGACTCCATAGATAGTGTTTTTTCTCATTGTATTAAAGGACAATAATTTTCTTTTTTTGAGATGGAGTTTCACTCTTGTTGCCCAGGCTGGAGTGCAATGGTGCGATTTCAGCTCACTGCAACCTCCCGGGTTCAAGTGATTCTCCAGCCTCAGCCTCCTGAGTAGCTGGGATTACAGGCATACACCACCACGCCTGGCTAATTTTATATTTTTAATAGAGACAGGGTTTCTCCATGTTGGTCAGGCTGGTCTCAAATTCCAGACCTCAGGTGATCTGCCTGCCTTGGCCTCTCAAAGTGTTGGGATTACAGGCGTGAGCCACTGTGCCCGGCCTGGGACTAAAACTTTCTTAAAAGGACAGATCATGATCTGTATTCACTATTATTTCCCTCAGCACACAGCATACTCCTTCATCTGGACTGTCGATGTAACGAAAATAACTCAGCAAATACTTACTGAATTGCATTAAATTAACAATGCAAACCAATCAAGACAGTCTCAGATCTGGAGTTCTCTTTTCAAGGGTCTTTTAGTAGAAATGGTACCATTTCAACAACTGGTATTACTTAGAGACAACTGACAGCAGGCCTAGGTGCTGCCTCCCTCATGTCAGGTAATATGTTTGGCTCCAGCAAGACTTGACTGGGGTGAAGATACAACTCTGAGGGAAGGCTTAGCTTCCATTCATACAGGGAAAAGCTGAATGTTGTTCTGTTACATTAATGCCACATGCCCAGCCCTGCAACTGCTGAATGAAATTAAGGCACTTAACACCAACATGTTTTTTCTTTCCCAAAATGTCTTATGAAAAGGGTAACTATTCTGCATCAAAGTCTGCAACCAAATTATATTGAGGGGAATTAAGTACTTTTGTGTAAAATGAACTAGTCCAAATCATTTTTTAAAAAATTTTATGTATTTATTTATTTGAGACAGGGTCTTGCCCCGTTGCCCATACTGGAATGCAGCAGTGCAACCACAGCTCACTGTAGCTTCGACCTCACAGGCTCAAGCTATCCTCCCACCTCAGCCTCCCAAGTAGCTGGGACCACAGGCGTGTGCCACCATGCCTGGCTAATTTTTAGATTTTCTGTAGAGATGAGGTCTCACTATATTGTCCAGGCTGGTCTTGAACTCCTGGGCTCAAACAACCCTCCCACCTTCGCTTCCCAGAGTGTTAGGATTATAGGTGTGAGCCACTGTGCATGGCCCAAATCACTGTTGTTGTTGTTGTTTTAAATTCCATCTCTAGTACTGCTTATTTATTTAACTATCCTATTACTCAAGGATAGAGAAGAAAATACATGTTTTTTTACAAATGTCAAAAAACTTACTATACTTAGAAATACAGTTCTGCAAATTAGATCTTTAGGGAATTTTATTTCTTGGGAGGATGATTCAAGAACATAGTCATGGATATTTATTTTTGCCTACAGAGAAAATAATCGTTTAAATGAAAAACTTTTCCACTCAACTGAATATGCACTCCACGTAGCACGTGAGGGGCTGATAAGCACAACCACCACCACCCCAGCAGGCTTACACAGCACTTACTATGTGCCAGGCACTGTTCCAAGAAAGGTCACTAGTTATATTGCCTCACACAATCCTCATAACAAGGTAGGTAATATTAACAACCCTCTTTCACAGATGGGAAAACTGAGACATGAAGAGGTTTAAAAGCTCATCCAAACTGAAATGCCTAGTAAGTGACAGAACCAAAATACGGATGCTGGCCAGCCTTGCTACTGTGCTATATAATACTGTCTATAATCTACTGCTGGCTTTTTAGGGAACTTGACTCTCAGACAATGTAAAATGTCAGTGCACTGGTTTTTCACTGTTTTACTACAATATAGCTTCAAACTCCCCAACTTTTTTTCTCAAAATAAAAACCTTAGGCAGGCCGGGGCACGGTGGCTCACGCCTGTAATCCCAGCATTTTGGGAGGCCAAGGTGGGTGGATCCTGAGGTCAGGAGATGGAGCAAGACCATCCTGGCTAACACAGTGAAAGCTCGTCTCTACTACAAATACAAAAAATTAGCCAGGTGTTGGTGGCACATGCCTGTAATCACAGCCACTTGGGGGGCTGAGGCAGGAGAATCGCTTGAACCCAGGAGGCAGAGCTTGCAGTGAGCCAAGACCACACCACTGCACTCCAGCCTGGGCGACAGAGCGAGGCTCCATATCAAAAAACTAAACAAAAAAACCCACAAAAAACCTTAAAAACCTAAAAAAAAAAGAACCCCTCAAAAAAACCTTTGGCAGACCCTTAACACACAGAAACTGATTAAAGCTGGGTTTCTCTCATTGAAGCCTGAAGTAGAATGCTACCTAGTCCAAATCACCAATCTAAAGATGAAAAAGTGCTTGAATGTCTTTAATCAATTGACAGGAAATGACAATAATAATGGGTACAATATTTTGAGCACTTTTAGTGTGCCAGGCACAGGGATAATTATTTTGTCTTATCCTGTTAACCTCATTAATTTAGTTCTATCCATTTTGTAGATTCCTTTTGGCTTAGAAAAGTTAAAGAACCACAGTCACACAGCTAGTTAGCAGAAAGTCAAAGCTTCGAACCCAGGCTAACTACACTAAGGCCCACTGCTTAACCACTGAGCTACGTGAACTCAACAGCTGCTCTGCTGCAGGCTAAATAACACTTTTGCCATATTCCGACCAGACTCCTTTACTGTTCTTCTACACGAATGCACAGCAAAGCTGCAGCAAGCGATGAACACAGAAAGGCTATGTGGGGACAGATCTCAGGCCAAAGGGTTACTTTTTATCCTGGCCATCTATGCAACATAACTAGAAATCCTTCTCCTTATTTATATTTAAAGACATGTAGTATAAGTCAGTTATTTCTGATTTGGGTTCCTGTTTTTTATGTTTATATATGTTTAAAACTGAATTATTGTCTGTTCTGTTGCAACTTTTATTTCTTCTACAAACCTGCATGCAATATAATATAAAAGGGCATGAACTCGAGTTCCTCTGTTCTCCGTATCTAGCTGTTCATGCTGAAATTCTGGTAACTCTGCCTTCCATCTTCCCCCACAGCCCTCAAGCACTGAGTCCCCTGGTAATATCAACTAGCAGTAAAGGCACAGTCCAAAAGAAAAACTAAAGGTTTCTTTATGATATGCCCTAAACCCTCAAGCCTGTACCACACTTACATTTAGTGTAGATGTGTCTGATGTTTGGAATATTCACAATACTTCAAAATATAATGCAGCCACCCTGTTAAGACACGAATCAGTAGGATTCAAAAGTTTTCTAGCTTTCTTAAGCTGACATTCTGCTTTAACATGCCTCTTTATTTTGTACTCCAAGATGATGTTTTTATATTGGGGCAAAGCTTCAGCCTAAACTGCAATCTTGTCACAATTTTTAATATTTCTGATTCTCTACTTCACAGGGGCAACTAAAGGATTTGTTTTTGTTATTTTGAGATGGAGTCTCGCTTTGTTGCCCAAGCTGGAGTGCAGTGGCATGATCTTGGCTCAGTGCAACCTCCCCCTACCAGGTTCAAGTGATTCTCCTGCCTCAGTTTCCCAAGTAGCTGGGATTACAGGTGCCCACCATCACGCTGGGTTAATTTTTGTACTTTTAGTAGAGATGGGGTTTCACCACGTTGGTCAGGCTGGTCTCGAACTCCTGACCTCAGGTGATCTGCTGCCCACCTTGGCCTTCCAAAGTGCTGAGATTACAGGTGTGAGCCACCATGCCCTGGCCACAGGATTTGTTTTTAAAAGTCAAAAAAAGGGCTTAAAAGCCAAGGTGAAAATATCAATAAGAAATGAGAATAAACAACCTAGGTAGTAATTCTTCATATAATTCCCTCAATCTTTAAATACTTCACCGATACAGAAACCTAAACTGATTAATTTTTTTTCCTTACACTTCATCACTTCCAGTGAAGTTTTGGAAGCCTTTTCCTTTTTACGCCACGTAGGCACCTTAAAAGCTGAGATCAATTGTATAATATAAAAACAAACAACACCCCTGATGCCAGATTGAAAATACAGGTTGAGTATCCTTTATCTGAAAGACTTGGAACCAGAAGTGTTTCAGATTTTGGAATGTTTACATACACATAATGAGGTTATCTTGGGGATGCCACCCAAGTCTAAACACGAAACTCATTTATGTTTTTCTTTTATTTTTTGAGACCAAGATTCCAAGTCTCATTCTGTCGCCTAGGCTGGAGTACAGTGGTGTGATCTTGGTTCACTGCAACCTCGGCCTCCTGGGTTCAAGCAATTCTTGTGTCTCAGCCTCTTGAGTGGCTGGGATTACAGGCATGCACCACCATGCCCAGCTAATTTTTGTGTTTTTATTTTTTTGAGATGGAGTCTCGCTCTGTCAGCCAGGCTGAAGTGCAGTGGTATGATCTCGGCTTACTACAACCTCCACCTCCCGGGTTTAAACCATTCTCCTGCCTCAACCTCCCGAGTAGCTGGGATTACAGGTGATTGCCACCATACATTTTTAGTAGAGACAGGGTTTCACCATGTTGGACAGGCTGCTCTCGAACTCCTGACCTAGGTGATCTGCCCACCTCGGCCTCCCAAAGTGCTGGGATTACAGGCGTAAGCCATTGTATCCGGCCCAATTTTTGTGTTTCAGTAGAGACGGGGTTTTGCCATGTTGCCCAGGCTGGTCTCCAACTCCTGGGCTCAAGTGATCCACCCACCTCAGCCTCCCAAAGTGCTGAGATTACAGGCATGAGCCACCTCGCCTGGCCTCATTTATATTTCATATACATCTTATACACATAGCCTGGAGGTAATTTTATATAATATTTTAATAATTTTGTGCATGATACAAAGTTTTAACTTTGACACCTCATGACGTAAGGTGTAAAATTTTCCACCTGTGGCATCATGTTGGCACTCAAAAAGTTTTAGACTTTGGATTTTCAGATGAGGAATGCTCAACCTGTATAAGCCAATTACCAAGGTGGCATATTTGCACTGTATATTCTTTCAGATTTTCATGAGAAAAAATGGATGGATACGCCCATTAGTCATCACTCCATAAGACTTATAAGCAAAGTTGTATTAACACATCAGCATAATAGCTGAAATCTCACATTTGAGGTGTTTACTTTGTTAACTTCATTTGTCTTTCTCTAAATCCTCATTATTTAGAGAAGGAAACTCATTTAAGTAAGATTTTAAGACTTTCCCCATCCCTTATACAACAGTGTGGTAAATCTTGGGGGGGGGGGAAAAAGCTTTTGTTTCATTAAAAATTCTACTTTGAGAACCATTAAAAATTCTAACCAAACTTGCCTTATCAATCTAATTACAAATAATAAGAGTAAATTTAGAAATTATTAAAATAAAATAACTGGAAAGATACAGGAGCCAAACCGGTACTTTTTGTTTATCATTGTATGCCTAACAACAGGCCTGGAAATGTCACTTCCCTGGCAATCTGATGTTATTGCACAATGTCACAGAAGCACAATCCTGCAAAACACGGTTCAGATGAGCTCAACAGCTGGCCTTCCCATATTGAAAGAAATAAATCACCAAATAAATGATTTGCTACTGATAGCACATTCTGTCTCTTTTGAAATTCTTTACCATATATGCAGTGTTAACATATTTAGGTGAAAGAATGGGAAAAAAAATTTAAACATTTACTGTTAGAATTTTTGTAGAGGTACATTTCTAAGCATATCTGTATAGAATTTCAGTTTACAAATTGCTTTTATAGGCCCCATCCACCAACATTTCCTTGTTAAAATGTAGTTCCCACTAAAAGACTAGAAAATACCATGCAAGTTAGGAAAAGGAAACATACAAAATATACATTCTTACTAGAACCTTTTATGCTATCCCCCCAAAGAAAACCCCACATACTGTAGTATTTTCCACATATGAATGTGAATTTTGCTGTGTGGTCATCAAGTTTTACTATACTGTGGCTCTATCAATAAAAAAAAATCACAAAAGACAGGCAAGAATTCTAATAAGAACAGTATGTTTTGACAAAACAAGAAATATAAAAGTAAAGACATGAAGCTAATTAGTTATTCAGATGGAATGAAGATCAAATGTATCATCTTAATAAGAAAAATAAAACTCTTCCATTCAACAACATGCTTACCTTATCTGATTTTCAACTCTTAACCTAACTGGTACAATGAAAAGAATAATGGATAATTGTAAAAACAAACATTATAAATATCTTACCATATACTCCCTTGTCTAAAAGGAGTAAAAACTCATCCACAGCATTACGCATCTCATATTCAGTAAGATCCAACAGTGAAACGACTTTGAAGTCCAGCTGTCTCAGTAAGTTAGTCAATTCGTACACGTCCACCAAAGGAGCTTTGAGCTTGGGGTGCTCACGGTAATTCATATTTCCTATCAAAAGGGCAACCTTGTCCTTTGCTTTGAAAAAAAAAAGAAAGGGGGTGTTTAAAGAAGATATAAAGATTAGAACAAAACCTGTGGAAATGGTATTATAATAAAAAAGTATGCTTTAAGACTGCATTATTTCATTTCAAATAAGATTTCATTATTATTTAATTTCATATTAGAACTATTCATGTAGCAGATCAATATTCTCTGAGGAACACAGATGCTAACAACATCAAACTGAAATTAAACATATTCACACTTCTGAGAGCCAGGCAAAGGATATTTACTAGCTGCATATGAAGCATAATAGTAATTAATATTAAAGTTTACTTTTAATAAATTATAACAAAAGGGATGTAATATTCAACTAGACTTTTGGAGCAAATTTAAACAAGGAGTATCTGAAATTGGGTTCCCATCAAATTAGGTTCTGTTTTGCTGAGAATGGAAGAGGCTAAAATCAAGATAAATAACTAAAAAAGGGACAGGAAGAATTCACATTAGAGTGAATGAAGGGAAATACCAAAGAGAGAACTTCATTGAGTACTATATTCTCGGTTTCTGCAGTAGCCATGTGGATGTACTACTGCCCCTTCTTAGCATCTTTTAAAAATACTCCTCATTTGACTCAAATGAGGCTATTTCAGGGGTATGTGAAGATTTTGTGTATGAGTACCTTAAAAGTTCATTTTTTGAACTTAGTGCACTGAGACTTTGCTCAAAGATAATATATTCTGATAGAAACAGTTTTTTTGTTCGTAAAAGAAAAAAAGATGTGTATCTATGCCTATAAGTAGCAGCTAGCTTAACCAGGTGTGCAGCCCATCTAAAACAGCGTGGAAGGCTGGACAGTGCTTATGAGGTCTTCAACACGGTACCTTTCTTTGATAGCTTGGAATGGGGTCAGTGGTTAAAAACTCAAGACCCACTGGTATCAAAGGGAGGAAAAAAATTAAAATAAAAAAAAATAACACACCAAAACCTCAAGACTATTCCGTGACAATAAGAGCCTGTGATGGCTCTTTCTTGAGGGCTGACAGTGGGGCGTGTGCAGCACCTGTCATGGTAGCAGCAGTGATAGAAATGCCAGGGAGCAGAGAGACAAGGTGACAAGAGTACCTGCAGCACCAGCCAACTGGCTGAAGAGCCGCCTGGCCAGAACTGCAGGCCACCCCCCTCTGACACAGGCCAGGACTTGGTAACCAACCCTGTTTATTTGTAAGTTATGAATACTACTCTTACGAAGTTGAAACAGGCATGAATAATCACATTGCTGACTTGACGGCTACAATATGTAATTTCAGATGTTTCAAATCATTGAGATGATTATTTCACCAAAAATCTGCTGAAATTGCTTTTCTTTCCATAGAACACTTAAACCTAGTGTTAAAACTGGCATCAACTTAAAATAATGTGACTTTCTCAAAGGATTAAAAACTCTACTTTGTGAAAAGCCTCAGTAATTTTACATCATGTCATCTTTATTCTGTATGTACATGTTCAGAGATTTCCAGCAAACTGCCCAGTCTTATCAATATATATAACAGTGAAATGATACTTAAGCCACATCATTAATTCAATGAAAAAGCTAAGAATACTCAGCATGGATTTCAATAGGAGGCAGCATAAAACTTAACATCACTTGTATTTCCTTTTGTTTTTGAGATGGAGTTTCCCTCCTGTTGCCCAGGCTGGAATGCAATGGCACAACCTCGGCTCACTGCAACCTTCTGCCGCCCGGGTTCAAGCAATTCTCCCGCCTCAGCCTCCCGAGTAGCTGGGATTATAGGCATGCGCCACCACGCCTGGCTAATTTTGTATTTTAGTAGAGATGGGGTTTCTCCACGTTGGTCAGGGTGGTCTCAAACTCCGGACCTCAGGTGATCTGCCCACCTCGGCCTTCCAAAATGCTGGGATTACAGGTGTGAGCCACCACGCCTGGCCTTGTATTTCCTTTTCAAAATTTATTTTAAAATAAGCTAGTATTCTTACACTAAAGTACCCACTATAGCAAGACTGTTAGCTGGCTAATCCACAGCACATTTTTTGTGAGTCCATCAATGCTATTAGAATCCAGATCCAACCTCAACAGAGTGACAGACTCAGATCAATCTTCTTCTAAAGTGAGGGGAAATGTGAGAATGCATTGTCTCTGGTTTACATCATTATAGCCCAAATCATAGGTTTACAGCAAGAGGTTAAAAAGTTACTGGGGTAGTAAAATGCTTGTAAATCATTCCATTTTTCCATGGAATACCATCATTTAATTATACACATCATAGATTTTTATTGGTAGAAAACAATTATAAGTATATAATAAAAAGAAATCACTGGGTCTTTAGGGAAATACAATTAACTGTCAAACTAAGCATCATGGGATGTTTTTGCTGCTATCAAATCTTTATTCACTGGTTTTGTTATCTCTTTGGGAAAGAAACACTTGGTACAGTTTACAGAATGCATAGGCTCAACAGTGTGAGAACTACAGGTCTTAAAATGTATGTATTGATAATTGTCTATAACACTTCTAAAATTTTTCCCCAATGATAATTTTTCATAGCTAGTTTCTAAGATGTCTTAGAGCATTTCCTTGACTTTAATGGTGAAAAAGATGGTGGGGTAAGTAAATCTTACCTGTCCAATCTACTTGTAAAACAGTTCCTGGGTGACAGGTGAACTGGGGTGATCGGAAGATGGAGAAGCAGTAGAAAGGGAGACGAAAAAAGACACGACAGAGAAACGAACAATAAAACTTGAATTTGAGGAGGTAAGACTGAGGAATAAAGAAAACTTCAAGATGGCAAATATAAAGCAATTTATAATGGTCTTCAAGTGATAACATAAATGAAGGGAATTTTTCTGTAGAAAAACATTTGCTGTAAGAGCTATCCACAACTTCTTGAACACAAACCATTTACTGGAAAAGTGAAACAAAAATGCCACCGGATTCAGCAAAAGAATAATGAAGCCACTTCAGAAAGACATTTTAACTCATGATTCTAAACAGCTTCCAAAGTTTAATGTAATATATTCTTCAAAAACTGGTGTTATATCGTTAGTCCCATGTCTAATAATTTTATTATCTTACTTATCTAAAATGAGTTAATATTCAGAAGCACCTAGAAAAGGAGCTGGCATATAGTAAATGCTATTAAGTATTTGTTTAAAAATCTCATGTATTAAATCTTTTAGTGACTCTTCACATCCTACAAAATGAAGTCCCAGTTTGATGGTGTGGGTGAGGAACAGGCAGCTCAGTATTGCTGGAAGGTGGAGGACTAGGGAAGGCGTGGCTGGGGGCTAGACTGGTGATGTAGTTTGGCATTCAAGGCCATCTGCATTCTAGTCCATGCCTATCTTTCCAGCTGTGGTAGCAGGCGGCCCCCAGCAAACCACAGTATCCTTGCCCTTGTGAGTACAGTCACCCTACCTGTGAATCTGGGCTGTATCTTGACTTTCTTTGCGCAACATAATATGTGACTCTGCCAGTTCAGGGTCTAAGCCTTAAGAAGCTCTGACAGTTTCCACTTTGGAGATCCAGCCATGACATAAAGAAAACAGCTACATGGAGAGACCACTCAGGGAGGGACAAGGAACCGAGGGAAAGAGGGAGAGGGAAAGGAAGAGAAAGAAGTTGGGGGGCGGGAAGAGGAGGGGATGACAGAGAGAGACAGACAAGGAGAGGGAGAGACAGAGTGAGAGGAAGAGAAAGAGAGAGAGAGAGGGAGGGAGATTTTTCAGTCTTCACAGTCTTTCAGCAACCCCCATTAAGGTGCCAGGTATGTAAGCGAAGTCATCTTGAATGTTGCAGTCCCAGCCTCATCTGACTGCAACTGCATGAGAGACCCCAAGAAAGACCAGCAGAACCACCTGCTAAACCCAGTCCAACCCCGAGAACCATGAGAGATAATAAAACTCATGCAGTTCTTAAGCTAGTAAATTTTGCAATGTTATTCAGCAATAAATAACTACATTACCAGTCACTCCTTCCCTGGTTTCCTACCTTCCAACAATACTGAACTACTTGTTCCTCACCCACACCATCTACTTCATGCCTCCATCCTCATCATGTCTTCACCCTTTTTTCCCTCTCCTTCATTTCTGAATGAACTCTCATCCCCTACATTTTCATTTTATCCCCTTGAGAGCTCCCAATTCATACTTGAAAATTGTCACCTTGGCTTTGCCTCTTAGGATAAAGCCTTCTCTAACTCTCCTAAACTAATCTGATCACCATCTTCTATAAACAATTTCTAGATTCTTTACATATTTCTACTAGGCATGTATCATGTACTATATTATTCATTTAATGTCTGTCTCCTATTAGTATCCCAAAGCCTTGAATTCACAAACCAAGGCTTGTTCTCTTGTTTCATTAAGCAGCAGTTCCCAACCTTTCTGCATCAGGGACCAGTTCTGTGGAAGACAATTTTTCCATGGACAGTGTCAGGGGAGGGGTGGTTTTGAGATGAAATTGTTCCATCTCAGATCATCAGGCATTAGATCCTCCTAAGGAGTGTGCAATAGAGTTCACACTCCTATGAGAATCAAATGCCGCTGCTGATCTGACAGGAGGCAGAGCTCAGATGGGAATGCTCGCTCACTTGCCTCCTGTTGTGTGTCTCAGTTCCTAACAGGCCACGGACTGGTTCTGGTCCACAGCCTGGGGGTGGGGGATGCCTGTCATAAAGCACAGATGAAACATTAGATAAATGTTTGGTGAATTTCCATGATAGAAGTTGACTTGATATTCCATTTATCTTGTTCTTTCAATTGGGACACGTTTGAGAAAGAATACCTGGCATAATGGAGCTAACAGAGGCTATGGAATGAGAGACAGCTGGGTTTCAATCCTGTCTCAACCACTAAATTGTATAATCCCGAGCAAGTTTTACTAAACACTTACAGTTTTAAATTTTCATCTACTAAAAATGAGGAAAAATACGTACATCTCAGGGTTAAATTATACATTTCACTAGGTGAAAACACTTAGTTTATTAACATTACTATTAAATGCATACTTGTGATTAAACCATCTTCAACAACTAACCCAGTTACATTTGGATCTTGTCATTTTGTGTACCTAAGACATATGTATGCTCCTCACTATGGAATATGATGGCTATGCCTTTGTTCAGAACACTATTTTAATAGGTATTTCTTAATCAGCAAAGTCTGTCTGGAGATCTAAAGAAAAGACCATGGAGCTGGAATACATGAAAACTTACCACTATGAATGAAACATAGCAGGGTTTTTTTTGTTTTGTTTTGTTTTTTTTGAGACAGTCTCGCTCTGTCGCCCAGGCCAGAGTGCAGTGGCTGGATCTCAGCTCACTGCAAGCTCCGCCTCCCGGGTTTACGCCATTCTCCTGCCTCAGCCTCCCGAGTAGCTGGGACTACAGGCGCCCGCCACCTCGCCCGGCTAGTTTTTTTGTATTTTTTTAGTAGAGACGGGGTTTCACCGTGTTAGCCAGGATGGTCTCGATCTCCTGACCTTGTGATCCGCCCATCTCGGCCTCCCAAAGTGCTGGGATTACAGGCTTGAGCCACCGCGCCCGGCCTGCAGGTTTTTTTTTTTTTGAGACAGTCTCACTCTGTCGCCCAGACTGGAGTGCAGTGGCATGATCTCCACTCACTGCAACCTCTGCCTCCCAGGTTCAAGCAATTCTCCTGCCTCAGCTTCCCAGGTAGCTGAAACTACGGGCATGTGCCACCACATCCGGCTAATTTTTTTTTCTATTTTTAGTAAAGTCGGGGTTTCACCATGTTGGTCAGGCTGGTCTGGAACTCCTGACCTCAGGTGGTCCCCCTGCCTCGGCCTCCCAAAATGCTGGGATTACAGGCGTGAGTCACTGCGACTGGCCTTCATAGCAGGTTTTCTTAAGGTGGTAATTCACAGTCCCTTATCCTTATCAACATCAAACACCTTCACCTTCACTGCCTCCTGATTCCATGATCATGGCTTGGACTTCGCGTCAACCTAAGCTGCTCCACCTCTGAAATCTAAAATAATCTATTTCCTCTTTGTAATCAAAACAACTTCCTATTCTTTTAACAGTTTTGCCATCTACTACTTATTGTACTTCTCTTCTAACTTGGTGAACTTTAAAAATCTCCTGATTCCTTCATTTTCTCCCAGTTTAGTAACTTTTTGAAGGTTTTTTTTTTTTTTTTTTTTTTTTTTTTTTTTGAGACAGAGTCTCACTCTGTCACCCAGGCTGGAGTGCAGTGGCGTGATTTCGGCTCACTGCAACCTCCGCCTCCTGGGTTCAAGTGATTCTCATGACTCAGCCTCCCGAGTAGCTGGGATTACAGGTATGTAACACCACGCCCAGATCACCTTCTCTATTTTAAAGCTGAGTTCTGCTACTGAAAAATCACACAACTGATCTGAACCATTATAAATTCTTAATTTTTAAAAGTCTTAGTTGGACTCTCAATACACATTCACTTGTAGATCAGACTTATCAGACCTTGCTTCCATATTCTTTAGCCTCTAAGCCTCTGCCACAGCGTAAGATCTATATTCAGCCTTACTTTATTCTTTTTCCCTCAATCTTTTTTTTTGAGACAGAGTTTCACTCTTGTTGCCCAGGCTGGAGTGCAATTGCGCGATCTCAGCTCACCACAACCTCTGCCTCCTAGGTTCAAGAGATTCTTCTGCCTCAGCCTCCCACATAGCTGGGATTACAGGCATGCGTCACCACGCCCAGCTAATTTTTGTATTTTTAATGGAGATAGGGTTTCTCCATGTTGGTTAGGCTGATCTCGATCTCCTGACCCTCAGGTGATCCTGCTGCCTTGGCCTCCCACAGTGCTGGGACTACAGGCGTGGGCCACCATGCCCGGCCTTTTCCTCAATCTTTTAAGCATATGACTATGCCTAATTACCTAGAAACAAAAAACAAACTAAAAATGTCCTCAACTTCCCAATAAATCTATCTATTCACCAATCTCTCCTTCTTTTTAATCTCAAAAGAAGTTTCAACATTCTGATTAAAGCCAATTTCTCTTGTTTTCACCTGGGCCCAAATCCCTATCATCTCTTCTAGGAACTTGCTCTATAAATTGTCCTGTCTTTGATGGATCACTCTAATCTACACAGTCAATCTACACAGTCTCAATAGATACTTCCTTTCCAAATGTAAATATCCTCACATTTTCCCCTCCTACCAAAACACTTTGAATATATGCCCTATCTAGTTAATTTCAAATCACCCTTTCTTTCCAACAAATTAGTATGTACTGTCTTCATTTGTACACTTCTGAATCTTTTCCCACTATTTTCTACATTGTATCCATGTTTAAATTCCCAGCATAACTCAGTAACTGACACATATTAGGCACTTTCAACATTCCACTCAAAGTCACCAATCACATCTTCAGTAGCTGATCTAATGGACACATTTTAGACATATTTTATCTGGCTTCTGCCAGAATCAAGATGTTACCTATTATTATCATCTTTAAATGTTAATCTGCTAAACTTTTCTCCCTTACATTTTCTTGTCCCAGGCATGCTTTAAATGCAACTGTTCATTTACATTTTATTCTAAATTATTTTCTCTTCCCATTGGAGAAGATAGAGGGGCAAACGCTAAAGCTACTGCAGCCCTTGTGATTTCTATCCCTCACCAAGAGACAGCACTAACCACTTCCTCCCCTATGCTAATTATGCAGCATGTACATGTTTCTTTTTGTATGCACGTCTGTTTGCATATTGTGAGAAACACACAAATCACTCCACAGAAGGTGACTTGACCCTAGAAACTGAATTTGTAATCATTTTTAAGCCTCCTCTTCTAAACCTTCTTTTACAGATACAAAAAATAAAACATCTGGTCCCAATGTTATTCAAATATTTCTTTAAAAAAGCAAATTAAAATGTCTTAAATTCCTTCTGGAGTTATACACAATAATTATACTTTGATCACGCATTTTAAAGCTCTACTCACCCAAAGGCTGGTCAGTTGTTTGTTCTTTATTATCTATACAAAGATAAAAAAGCAAAACATATAAGATGCTGTTGTCCATGGTATATTTCCAGTTAAAGATATAGGAAAAGTATAAAACATCAGCAGCATCATTTACAGAATATAGTTTCTAATCTTCAGATTTTTAATAAAAACACTCTTGAATGGAAAAAACTGATGGTGGTGTTCACAATAAGAAGTAGCAGTAATTACCATTTCCTGATGCCACAGCTGGCACCGTTCTACATGCTTTATATATAATAGATCTAATGAAACCTCACTCTACCCTATCTATATTAACCCCATTATATAGACAAGGAAATTAAGGCAGAGAGAGATTAAAGTCACTCATCCAAAGTGATTAAGCTAGTAAGCAGCAAATCTGGATACTCACTGAGGGAGTCTCCTTCTGGATTCTGTGCTTTCAATCTCTACTATACGGAAACTAAATCCCTCCCTGCACCTGGAGCACCATGTAGGGAAACATGTAGTTGATCAATTGTATGTCCACTACTGTCGAGAGATAACTTTGTACTATTGGTAAAATAAATGCCACTGAAGCCTATTAAAAGCTTTCCCTGTACAACATTCTTCTTTTAAACCTAAATTTTGGGTACTCCCTGAATTGTGGGAAGTAAGAAAAAACTCAAAGGGCCAGGAAAATTTTAGAATCTTAGTCATGGCTATTTACAAAAGTTTTTCTGAAATAGTTTTTCATAATGGTCATTAAAGAAAAGCAAGAATTAACAGACTAATTTAGGAAAGGGGATTCTATTCAGACCAAAAGAAACAATTACTAGGAAGGTTTTTGACAGTTCAAGACCTACTTGAAGCAGGTCTCACTGAGGCTTTGTGCGAATTTAAGGTTACTACAGCAAGGAGAATGATGCACACATAATGGGAACTTTCTGCTGTGTCTAATTTGCTTATATTCAGTCAGCACAGTCCAACGGCATTCACAATAATAGATGTTTGCTAATGCAATATGAATATGACACTAAGCAAACTAGTAATGATGCTAAAATAATAAGAAATAAGTAGAGAAGTAATAGGGCTTTCTACAAATATTAAATGACATAACCACCTTCTTAATCTACTCCTGAAAGGTTTTATTTTCAGATCTATTCACAGGTTCCATCATTGTCTTTCAGGAAGCCTACACTGTGTTGATATCCTGTGTCTTCATGTAGTTCTCACTGTTGATATGCCTTTTATCTCAGTTGAAGGCTTAACTTGTTAGAAATCTGTTCTAATTAAAATTAGCCTACAGAGTTCTGCATATTCTTGACAACTGTCACTCATTAAGAAATGGTCACTGACCAACCCACCTGTACGGTGCCAATGATCCCCACAAACACACTTCTTACTCCAAATATAGGCACCCACCCAACTAGTTCAAATACACTGTATGACTAAGGAACCAAGAAAAAGGTCCCAAGGGTCTGATCAGTTCAGAAATGTTACCCCTATCACTCTGTCAAACGCTGCTTCCTGCTTTCAGATTAAAGATCATGTACTTCCCCCATTAACTTCCTTGTTATGATATACGGAGTAACACACAATGATAAAAAATATATTGAGGTTTTAGGTTACCTCAAACACTTTTTTTCTACCCTTACAGTTTTATAACCTAAAATATTTTTTGTATCACTTGCATAAAATTGTACTTCATGTAGTTAATTTCAACCTTAAATTATATTATTAAACATATAGAAAAAAGTTACTAGTATTACTATAGCAAAAGAGTACCTATGGTATCTTTACTGCATTCAACAACTTAAAAATCTAAAACTAAAGTTTTATGTTTATATTACTCACCAGGATGACCAAGATTATTTAATTCATCTAAAACAAAATAAGAGAAAACAGACTAAGTAATCGAAATGCCAATTTAGCATAAATAGTAAGACTAATCAAAGTAGCTTTGAGCCAGTGAATTATGCTATAGTGTTTTATCAGTTTACAACTTTTCAAATTAAATGAAGAAGCCATGCAAATACCAAATAGCAAAGAATAGTGAATACTGCTGTGCTTATCATTTAGGACTTCTAAGCTATCACTGTTTTCATTAAGTGACAAAAACTAGGCTCTTTCATAATTTATTCATAGTTTTAGATATTCTGGCCAATTAAAACCAGTAATCTCAAATGATCTTTTTTTAAGTCAACTTTTAATTTTAGAACATTTTAAGGTTTACAGAACTACTGTGAAGGTAGTGCAGAGAGAGTTCCTATATACCCCATACCTAATTTCTCTATTATTAACATCTTACGTTAGCATAGTGTATTTGTCACGTCTTATGCTAGAATAGTATATTTGTCACAACTAATGAATCATTAATGGTCTTTTTTACTCAGGGACTCCCTTCAGGATCTCACATTACAACTGCTTGTGTCTCCTTAGGCTTATATCTTCTTGGTTGTGACACTTGCTCAGGTGTTCCTTGTTTGTGATGACAGTGCAGTTTTGAGGAGTAACTGTCAGGTATTTTGCAGAATGTCACTCAACTGAGATTTGATGTTTTTCTCATGGTTAGATTCATAGTTTCTCAAGGTGTAAGGTGTTTTTGGGGAGAAACGGTGGTTTCAGAAGTAACCTGTACCCCCATGGGACATCTGATCATGGCCAATGGATAGGTAAAATAAGCAATGACATTATAGTCATCTTTTTCTTTCAAGTTTTATGAAGATAAAAATTAACATTAACAATAAATTACAAATGTTATATACTATTCATACTTTTTTTATGTAGAAACTTTATTCTTATATGTTACATAAAATCAATTGAAGAAGGTCTGAGTCAGCACAAGGGTCTGAGTCAGCACAATTTCTTTTGCCTTCAGGATTAGGCTCAACTTATTCCCAGTTACTTAGTAGGCAGCACCATACTCTTTCACCCCTCTTCAATGAGGCTGTATCATACATTTGCAATACAGTTAGGTTCTTTTCTAATAGTCTCCATTCCATCTTGGGACTCCCCTCCTCTGACCTCCTAAATGATTAAAATTTGTATACATGTATTCATCATTAATCATATAGAATAGTTGCACTGCCCTAAAAAAATCCACCTATTCAACCTGCACCCCTCATCCTGATCAAGTATCTTCTTCTCATTTGAACATAATAATTGTACATATTTATGGGATACATATGATATTTTGACACATGCATATAATGTATAATGATCAAATCAGGGTATTTAGGATATCCATCATCTCAGACACTTATTTCTTTGTGTGGGGAATATTTCACTTCTAGCTATTTTGAAAGACATGGTAAAGAGTTGTTACCTATTGTCGCCCTACTCTGCTATCAAACACTAGAACTTATTCCCTCTAACTGCAGGTCTGTACCTATTAACCAACCTCTCTTCATCCACCCCCAAGCCTCTTCCCAGTCTTAATCTACTCTCTACCTTCATGAGATCGACTTTTTTAGCTCCCATATATAAGTAAGAACGTATGATATTTGTCTTTCTGTGCCTGGCTTATTTCACTCAACATAATGACTGTTCCAACCATGTGGCTGCAAATGACATAATTTCATTCCTTTTTTATGGCTGAATAGTCTGATCAAGTATCTTGAACAAAATACACAAAATGCAATAGAGGACACCATGCTCTATAGGTAAAATATATATACATATAATAAAGGACACTGTTCATATGCAATTCTCAACTTTGTGAACTTTCACTGAAAAAAAATTTGGATCTAATTTTTTCATCTGAGACTTCTGGAGAAACTTCATAACTGGATTTTCATCTTTATGTGTTCTAAATAGAGTTACGTGAAAATTATTATTTAATAGTGTGCTTGCTACTGCAAAAACTACAGAGAATATTGCAGGTACAGAAGCAGCACAGCAAGGTGATAATTCACATGCATCACCCTGGAGCCAAACAGCAGTGCTAGCTTATATTTATTCTTAGAGGTTTCCAACTTTAGGAAGTCTTAAAAACCATGCAATTAGGCAAAAAGGATTAAGACAGGAAGAGGAGTTCGATTAGGATTTCTTCACATGGCTTCCCTCAAACAGGGTTAACAGATCATCGAATTATAACTCCCTTACAAGACAGAATTCTTGTTCGCAACTATATATTAGGATGAAAACAGTAATTATAGTATTTCAAAGTGATGCTATAGAGACATGCAGGACAGGAAAATCAGAAAATGTAAAATTTAACATTATTTCCTTACTTTACCCAAGTAGAGCCTAAGCTTATGTAATAAAGAGGCAGAAATTGAAAAAAATACTTTGCCATCCACAAATCTCATTTTGCAAAACAATATGACATCACACTAAGGAAAGATGATCCAAGTTTTAATATTTACTCATTACAATTTAAGTACAATGCTTTGGCTAATTAAAAAAAATTAGAAGTTTATGTTGAAACAGATTTTCAGTTCCCTTTACATATTATGGTAAAGGTGACATGGTAGATTATCTAAAGTCTTGTAGCTTAAAAATCTTGATCAATTTTATATTAATACAGAATATTTAATATTTCATAAAACATATGTTAAACAAACTTCCTCTCCTGAAACTTTTATAAAAACTAAATTTCATTTGACAGCATCTAATCATGGCTAAAGGACAGACAAAATAATCTAAAACAAATATCCATGATCATATAGCCACTTATCTTTTTAATAAATTTTATGTAGATAAAACTTAACATTAAAAATTAATTGCAAATGTTCACTACTCAAAAGATACAATGCAGGAACTTTGTTCTTATATGTAATATTAATAGAAAGTCAACTGAAGATTAGTTATTGTAATAGTGTGTCAATTTAATCGTGTCTGTCCATTTATAAAACTTCAAAGATTAAAATACAATATTCTTCAATTAAAATCATTTCTTACAGCTAGTATTTTTTCCATCACTGCACTCAGTAAGCTAAGAGCACTCCACCAATCCCAAGAGTAACTAGCATGCAGGAGATTTGGTTTCAAACCAAAGACTTACACTACCTTCAGTGCACTCCACTGCCTCATCTGTTCTTCCTTGTTTCAGAAAAAACAAATTTGAATATATTGTAATTCATGATCTTAAGAAGGGCGGCCGTCAAGCAAATAGAGATAAATATCATAGAGATATGTTGGCAAACCAACACATGCATCAATACCTCCTACTATGAACAATATAACTTCAAATATATTAAGCTGAAATATAACAAATTCCCAAATTATGCAGTTAATAATGGGATTGTTGATTAATAACCTTTCTTTCCTTTATATGTGTATGTTTGTTTTTAAAAATGTTTTATTAAAAATCTTTTTATTATTTTTAATTCAACCTCCCAGCCTGAAGCAATCCTCCCACTTTAGCCTCCCAAACAGCTGGCACCAGGTGTATGCTACCATGCCTAGCTAATTTATTTATTTATTGGTATTAGGGATGGAGTTGCACTATGTTGCCCAGGCTGGTCTCAAACTCCCGGGCTCAATTGAACCACCAACCTTTGGCCTCCAAAAGTGATGGGATTTTACAGGTGTGAGCTACTGCACCTGGCCAAAAATCTTTTTCCACTGAATCAAACTTTTTGTAGCTAAAGCTTTAAAGAATACATATTTTATCATAAATGTTGAAAATAAACTATAACTAAAATAATCTAAATAAAATGGCCTTTTTTCCTGATTCTTTTTCCTTTCTGCGAACCTAGATTATGATTTTAGTGTGCATTTTTTCAAATTTCAATATAAATAATATAACTTCTAATACTTAACACATCATTAAATAGTATGGGGTAAAAAGTATAATTTCCTTTGCTTAAACGTTGCAGTTTATATAGCTTATATTATAGTCCACTTGTCAGAACACTGGAGAAATATTTCTTACCTATGATGATTTCTGCCTTCTTGCTATCTTGACTGTCTCGATCATTATATACATGACACCAGTAGGTTCCTTGGTGTTCCAAATCCACATAAGGCACCTATATCAATATTAGAACATGTAAATACTTCCTCTTCAATTTTAATGGCTTGGAGAAAAAGTCATTTTGTGTTTTAAAAATACCCTGCAAAACATAACATCTCAGAAGGCTTTAGACAATGTTACATTAGCTCCATTCATCAGGTTAAATACCAGCAAGTAAATGTTGTAATGATTCCAACAGTGCTGAGTTTCATGCAATACTATTTGACGTTTTACATATAAGCCTGAATTGAATTCTAGCACTTTAGCAAATATAAGAGTTAGTTAATATGAAATCATAAGGGACTTTAAATAAAAATATTGAAAACATTAAAACATCTGAAAGGATATGAGTTTTAATGTTTACTTTATATTTCAATTGTACCATTTGTTTTACATGTTAACTTCCCCAAATGCCCCCAAAATCAACTTCCTACCATGTATAGCTTTTTGGTCTCATGTGTTAACGGTAATTCATTTTTGAACCACTGGTAGTGAGGAATAGGGCTTCCAACAGCAACACACTGTAAAACCAATGTGCTGCCTGGCATCAGCTTTTGGGAAGTTGGTTCAACACAGATTTGCAACTTGGATTCAGAGACGCCATCAACACTTCCTTAAATTAAAAGAAAAAATAAAATCTCTAGGTTAAAAATAAAAATGAAATTTTCCTATAATTAAAAAAAAAAGATGCGTCAAATTCCCCCTTCATTTGTTACAATCTTTAATAACATTTCCCAAACTGTTTCAAAAAACTATAGCACTCATAGAAATGTTAAGAGATATTCTGTGGCCAAAAGAATGCTGTGGACAAATAACTTTACAAAATTCTGGGTTACATAAGGTTAACACATTTCTCAATTGCAGGACTTCTCAAAGTTTTCAAAGTGCTAGTACGCATTGTTAGTTAAGGAGAGGAATCTAGTTCAAGTGCCTTCCAAATGTGTTTGGCTGCAGAATCTTTTTGATGGAGGCAAACAACTTATTAACATCTTGAATGATATTGGCATTCAACATGGAAAGCTCTATGTTCCGTTCTTTGACATACTGAAATAAGTTGTTTTTTTTGTTTGTTTGTTTGTTTTTTTTTGAGACGGAGTCTCGCTCTGCCGCCCAGGCTGGAGTGCAGTGGCCAGATCTCGGCTCACTGCAAGCTCCGCCTCCCGGGTTTACGCCATTCTCCTGCCTCAGCCTCCCGAGTAGCGGGGACTACAGGCGCCCGCCACCTCGCCCGGCTAGTTTTTTGTATTTTTTAGTAGAGACAGGGTTTCACCGTGTCAGCCAGGATGGTCTCGATCTCCTGACCTCGTGATCCGCCCGTCTCGGCCTCCCAAAGTGCTGGGATTACAGGCTTGAGCCACCGCGCCCGGCCTGAAATAAGTTTTGTAACCCGCACTGAATAAATACAGATGAGTTATCACTAACATTTCTACCCCAGGCAGATATTAGAAATCATTTACTTAACACTCATTTAATACTCTTTAAGTTCCAAGAAGGCAAAGAGCTTGTCAATTTTATGCAACAAGTCTCCATTATGAAACTCAGTGTCTAACACATTACAGGTGATCAGTAATATTCATTGAATGAATACGATTCCATTTATAAATATATTATTACATGCACAGAAACAGTCTAGAAAGATATACGTTGCTCTCTTAATTCATCAGGATTATTTCTGGAGACTGCTCCACTCCCACATGGACACCTTACCTGGGCTTTGATATCCTGCTCTGGGTCATCCCAGTGCATCCCAGTTCCTCCCACCCCCTCCCACCCCACACAAATGTCTACCATGTTTGGCCCCACCTAATGCCTTTAGAACTGAGTTGACAAGGAAGGGTAAGCCAGCTGAATGTTTTACAAAATTTTAAAAGCAGTGTGTGAGCTGGCATTAGGGTAACCAGTGGTCTCAGTTTGCCTAGGACAGAAAGGTTTCCCAGAATGCAGCACTTAAAAGTGTGAAGACTAGGAAAGTCCTGGGCAAACCAGATGGCTGGTCACCCCTTTCAGGCATGACCAATTAGATCCTCAAGGAACCCCACCTGCAAAGAGATTCTGTCTTCCTCACCAACTCCCTCTCTTGGGCCCTTCTCAAGTGCTCTTGCAGAAGGCTAATGAGGAGAGGAGAGGAGAGGTAAAAGATCACCTGTGAAGTGCAGGTCCACAGGGCCTGTTTAAGGCTGAGGGAAACCCTTGGAGGTCCATGAGGCCCTCAGTGAGTGCAATGCCTTTGCTTTCCAAGGCTGGCTGGGGGTAGGGCAGCTAGGCAGGGGGTCTCAGACCCCCTGAGACATAGAAGAGACAAGGGTGGAGTTGGAGAACAAAAATGCTTCAGTGGTTCAATAAGCTGAGACTCTGGATGTAAAGTGAAGAGAGATCTCTTGCAGTTTGGCACTAGAGCTGTAAAACAGATTCTTGAAGTCTTCTCGATATGTCAATCTCAGTCCTGCCAAAGGGAAATCCTCATTCTACCCTCAATTCCATCAGTAGTAAATTGAATATATCTAAAGCCCAGACATAACAACTACAAATTGGATGGACTCATACCCCTATTCTAGTAGCCATTACAAGGGGTGTCCCTAGTTCCTGGGCATAAAAATATTAATTTCAATCTCTGTTATATGTTAATGTGTAATATGTTAATCTCATATGTTAATGCTCTTTTTCTTTTATATTCAATGCTCAGCATTGAATAATTATGAGACTTATGAAGAAGAAAGAAAATGTAACTCTGTCGGGGGGTGGGAAGCTAGGGGAGGGATAGCATTAGGAGAAATACCTAATGTAGATGGCAGGTTGATGGGTGCAGCAAACCACCATGGCATGTGTATACCTACGTAATAAACCTGCATGTTCTGTACATGTGTCCCAGAACTTAAAAGTATAATTTTAAAAATTTTCCTAATGTTGAAAGTCTCACATTTCTAAAATAAACCATGTTTACTTGTCAAAAAAAAAAAAAAAGGCTGGGCGCAGTGGCTCAAGCCTATAATCCCAGCACTTTGGGAGGCCGAGATGGGCGGATCATGAGGTCAGGAGATCGAGACTATCCTGGCTAACACGGTGAAACCCTGTCTCTACTAAAAAATACAAAAAAAACCTAGCTGGGCGAGGTGGCGGGCACCTGTAGTCCCAGCTACTCGGAAGGCTGAGGCAGAGAATGGCGTAAACTCGGGAGGCGGAGCTTGCAGTGAGCTGAGATCCGGCCACTGCACTCCAGCCTGGGTGACAGAGCGAGACTCCATCTCAAAAAAAAAAAAAGAAGAAAAAGAAAAGAAAAGCACAGCTGGCCTACATTCTGGAATTATCAGATTAACTCACATTAACTCAAAGACAAACATCTTAAAGGATCTGGTGAGAAAGGCAGTTAATCAACTTGCACAGAAAATGGTGGCCGACTTACAATTTCAGCAGTAAGAAATTGAAGAAAAAAAAGAGCCAAATGGAAATAACAGAAATTTAAAATATCAAGATTTTCACTCATCAGTGCATTTGATGGGCTTACCAGCAGACTAGTCACACCAAGGATCAGTAATCCTGAAAACAGGTTAAAAGAAATCCAACTGGAAATAAAGAGATAAAGTGAAGGAAAGAAAGAAAAAAAAGACAGGGCTTACAAGACCTGTGGGACAACATCAAATAGTCTAACATACATATAATTAGAGTCCCAGAAAGAAAGCAGAAGAAAAATATTTGGAGATTATGGCTAAAAATGATTCAAAATTGACGAAAGATAACAACTTACAGGTCCAAGAATCAGAGAACTCCAAGCAGGAAAAATTCAAGGGAGCAATTATAAAAGGAATAAATAAATTTCCATGATAAACAATGGAGGCCGAGGCCAAAAGACAATGGAATAGTATCTTTAAAGTGATGAAAACAAACCAACACACCTCTAAAATTCTATACACAACAAAAATATCCTTCAAAAATGAAGACAAAGAGATTAACAGAATTCAAATGCTGAGCTAATTTGTCTACAAATTATTTCACAAATAAATTTTATAAATTATTACAGAAAAACAGCAGACCTGAACCATAAGAAGTGTTAAAAGGAATTCTTCAGCCAGAAGGGAAATTTTACTTGATAGCAACCTGGGTCAGAAGGAAAGACTCAAGAGTGCCACAACAGGTAACTATGTCAGTGAATATTTTAAACAAAATCTTTAAAAATTACACACACGTGCGCTGGGCGTGGTGGCTCATGCCTGAAATCCCAGCAGCTTGGGAGGCCGAGGCCAATGGATCACGAGGTCAGGAGTTCAAGACCAGTCCGGCCAAGATGGTGAAACCTCATTTCTACTAAAAATACAAAAATGTACCCGGGCGCAGTGGCAGGCACCTTTTATCCCAGCTACTTGGGAGGCTGAGGCAGGAGAATCAGTTGAACCTGGGCGGCAGAGGTTGCAGTGAGCCAAGATCGCGCCACTGCACTTCAGCCTGGGTGATAGAGTGAGACTCCGTCTCAAAAACAACAACAAAAAATTATATACACATATGTATCTTTACAAGATTGCTTAAAAGTAAATGTAGAAGTAAAACATATGACAACAAATGTACAATGGGGGGCACAATGAAAGTATGCTATATAAGGTTCTTATATTTTAAGGTTGAATATGTAAAGGTTTACCACAATAAGCTAAAGAGGCATACTGTAATCTGTCACACAGCCACTAAAAATAACACTAAGGCATAGCTAAAGTCAATAAAGGAGATAAAATGGAATATTAAAAAATGCTCTTTTAGCCAGGCGTGGTGGCTCACACCTGTAATCCCAGTCCAAAAGAGGGCAGGAAAGGAGGATCAAAAGAGAACAAATGAGACTAACTGAAAACAAACACCAAAACGTCAGACTTAAACATAATCACATTATATGTAAATGGTCTAAACACCTTAAAAGCGACTTTTTTCTAGACTAGAGCAAAAAGCAACACTTATCTGTATTCTGTCATCTAAAATGAAACTTCAAACAAAGACATTCCAAATTAAAATAATGAAAAATATATACCATACAAAAAAGCTTAAGAAAACTACCATAGTGCTGGCCAGGCATGGTGGCTCATGCCAGTAACCCCAGCACTTTGGGAGGCCGAGGCAGGAAGATCACTTGAGCTCAAAGGTTGAGACCAGCCTGGGCAACATGATGAAATCCCATCTCTACCAAAAATACAAAAAATTAGCCAGGTGTGGTGGTACATGTGTGTGGTCCCAGTTACTCAGGAGACTGAGTTAGGAGGATCATTTGAGCCTGGGAGGCAGAGGTTGCAGTGAGCCAAGATCATGCCACTGCACTCCAACCTTGGTGACAGAGTGAGACCCCCTCTCAAAACAAAACAAAAAAGAAAGCTTTCATGGCTATATTAGTATCACACAAAGTAAACTTCAAGACAAAGAGGATTACCAAAGATAAAGGAGCATTTCATAATGACCAAAAGCTTAATTCATCAATAAGAGCTAACAACCAATGTTGGCCAAGATATGGGGCGAGTAACCTGAATTCTCATACCCTGTTGGTGGCAATGCAAAACAGTAAACTATTTTGGAAGCTTTGGCAGTTAAGAAAAATTAAACATATATCTACTATATGATTCAGCAATTCCACTTCTATGTAACTATCCAGGAGAAATACAACGTATGTCCAGAAAAGGCCTTGTATGAGAATGTTCATCCTAGCTTTACTCATAATATTCCAAAACTGGACACAAACTAAATGTCTATCAACAGGAGAATGAATAAACAAACCTAGTCAATTCATACAATGGAATATGACTCAGCAAAAAGACAAGACTGCCTAATGATACACTGAACAACATGAGTAAATCTTAAAAACATTATGCTGAGTGGAAGAAGCTGAATATAAAATATCAAGACTGGTCAATGACTATACATATGTTAAATAGATACATATACCGATGTTATATATACATGTTAAAACTCACTGGACTGTACATGTAGTATCTATACATTGTACTGTATATAAATTACCCCTTAATAAAAATGGGATAAAAAAGTTAAATAAAATTGAGAAATGTTGATATGGGTTGACTGTGTCCCCAACCAAATTTCACCTCGAACTGTAATCCCCACATGTTGAGGGAGGGACCAGGTGGGAAGCGACTGGATCATGGCAGCAGTTTCTCCCATGCTGTTCTCCTGATGGTGAGTTCTCACAGATCTGGTTATTTACATGTCTGGCATTTCCCCTGTTTGCTCTCTCCCCCTCCTGCCACCATGTAAGACATGCCTTGCTTTCCTTTCACCTTCCACCATGATTGTAAGTTTCCTGAGGCCTCCCCAGCCATGCGGAACTGTGAGTCAATTAAAACTCTTCTGTTTATAAATTACCCAGTCGCAGGTAGTATTTCTATAGCAGTGTGAGAATGGGCTAATACAGAGGTGCACGAGGTATTTTTTTCTTTAAAGAAAATGGTGATATTTTTTCTTTTTTTTTTTTTTTGAGATGGAGTCTCGCTCTGTTACCTAAGCTGGAGTGCCATGATGCGATCTTGGCTCACCGCAACTTCTGCCCCCTGGGTTCAAGCAATTCTACAGCCTCAGCATCCTGAGTAGCTGGGATTATAGGCAAGCGCCACCATGCCCAGCTAATTTTTGTATTTTTAGTAGAGACAGGGTTTCACCATGTTGGTCAGGTTGGTCTCAAACTCCTGACCTTGTGATCCGCCCGCCTCGGCCTCCCAAAGTACTGGGATTACAGGTGTGAGCCACTGCGCCCAGCCGATATTTTATTTCTCAACAACTTTATTGCTATTTGAGTTTAAGAAAGGCTAAAGTGAAAGAATGAAAGCAGCATTTTAACTCTTTTAACAAAAAGTGTGTTTCCCTCCCTATTCTTCTTTTTGTCCAGCAAATACAACAAAGAACATGGTTCTTGATTGTGCACCGAATAAAATAATACCTGACAACTACTCTTTAAAGAGTATACTGTTTTTTTTGCCTTGATCAATGCTAGTTATTGAACGAAAAAGATGAAGCAGAGGGAGTAGCAAAGCAGTCTGATGAATGTTTCCTTGCAGTGAATGATACACTACACGGCCTTTAGTGCTGACATCAATGCTAGAGTTTTTTTTTTCCACAACATAGTTTTTTAGGAACAATACAATAGTTTGGGAGAACAATATGCATTACGGAAAAGAATTGAAAAGTGAGCAGCAAGACTACTACATGAGAGTTTTTTCTCCTACAAAACTGGAGACCACAACATTCAAATCCATAACAAACTGACCTCTTTTTGATTCACATTCTAATTATAGAACTCAAGACTGTCAGGTCTTAAATGCTATGTATTTATCTACTGATCTACTTTTTATAATGATCACATTTAGTATTCGTGAGTAACTTCAGGAAATAGCATTTTTCCATGATGTTAGTTTCACAATGTGTTTCTTTTTCTTATTTTTTGAGACAGGGTCTTGCTATGCCACCCAGGCTGGAGTGCACTGGTGTGATCTCAGCTCACTGCAACCTCTGCCTCCTGGGCTTGAGTGATCCTCGAACCTCAGCCTCCCGAGTAGCTGGGACTACAGGTGTGCACCGTCAGGCCCGACTAATTTTTTTTGTGCAGAGATAGGGTTTTGCCATGTTGCCCAGTGTGGTCTTGAACCCCTGGCCTCAAGTGATTCACCCGCCCCAGAACCCCAGCCTCCCAAAGTACTGGGATTACAGGTGTGAGCTACCATGCCAGGTTCATGATCTGTTTCTTAAATAAGGAAAAGTAATTTTAGATATCAAGAATCCTTCAGAGATTTTTAGATAGCTTTGAATTTGTAAGAATATTAGATGCTACTGACGGAAATACATCTGTCTCTGCTTTGTTAAACAGAATTGACCCTGGTTCTTCATTCTGTCAATAAACACCTACCGAGTGCTATGGGTTATTCAGTGTTTGGTTTTACAAAAGATTATTAAGAACCAGACTTTCCCTTCAGGAGTTCCGTTAAATAGGGAGACAAGCCTGACAATATAAACAACCAAAATATAGAAATATGTTCAAAAGACTAATTTTTAGGAGAAAGAAGTGGTAGCAACAAAGTCTTCCTGCTTTCTATTGCAACAGATAATCTTTTCTGATAGTTGTGTAAGTAATCTGGGGTCAGGGGCTCTCTCTTATGCTTAGTTTAAAACAGGTGTAACACCGAAGCCCAAGGCTGTGCCTCATGAGGGTGGTCACTGAACTGCATAACTGATGAGCGACTACTACCTGCCAGGCTTTGTTCTAAGAACTAGAAAGAGAAAAGGGAACTCCTTATCCCTATACTGCTCAGACAGCTAGCAAACAAATAATTTCAAAAGCAATGCAATGAGTTCTATAATAGAGGTAAAATCAGAATGCCAAGGGAACAGAGGGAGCCGAGGCTTGAAAGAGTCCTAAGAGTATGCCAGGCAGAAAAGGTATGCAAGGTGGAAGGAAGCACTGATGCAAAGATGTGGAGTGTGAATACGCAAGGCATTTTCGAGACAATGGAAGCAGCAGGGAGAAACTAAGTTGAGTATAGGTGCCGTGTGTGAGGGCAGAGTAATGGACCATGAAGGAAGGCAAACTTGAAGAGGTCCATGGCAGGGACCAGACTAAGGCCTGTTTATGTCTATGTCATCCTAAGGTATCTGCACACACGTATATGTGTGTGTGTGTGCACGCACGCACACACACAGAGAAAGACAAAGCAGGCTGGGCATGTTGGCTCACACCTGTAATCCCAGCACTTTGGGAGGCCGAGGCAGGTGGATCACCTGAGGTCAGGAGTTTGAGACCAGCCTGGCCAACATGGTGAAATCCCACTTCTACTAAAAGTACAAAAATTACCCGGGTGTGATAGCACACGCCTGTAATCCCAGCTACTCCGGAGGCTGAGGCAGGAGGAATCGCTTGAACCTGGAAGGCAGAGGTTGTAGGGAGCTGAGATTACATGGCACCACTGCACTAGCCTGGGCAACAAAGTAAGACTTTGTCTTAAAAAACAAACAAACAAACAAACAAACAAAACCAAAAACTAAATTACAAAAAAAAAAAAAAAAAAGAAAGACAAAGCACATGGATCAAATCTTAACAATGGTTGACATTATAATGGATGAAGTACCTATGTGAAATTTTGCTATGATTTTTGATACTTTAAAATTATTTAAAAGTAAACATTTAAAATTAAATAAAATATGGGGAATCCCCATGCCAACATTCAGTTTCTTTCATTACTTACTCCGGAAGCTCTCTGGGACGTCGCAAACATCCAGCTGTGACCACTGGCTGAATTCAAAGGTGACATTGTTATTAACTCGACAGACATAAAAGCCTGCATCTTTTACATGCACTGCATTAAAAATAAGCTCTGATGTATTTCCATTTGGAATCTGTGGAAGAATCAATAAGAGAATAGAAGTGGATGACTCATCAAAAACACATCTTATAAAATACGCTGTACAAAATCTATGATTTCAGTATGGAGCTTTGGAAGTGCAACATTTTTCCCCCAAGTACTAAAACATTTCTGAGTTAAAAACAGTAACACTTTGAGTTATTTAGGACTCAAGTATTAAAAATCCAGTCTTTTACAAATCCATTAACTAGAGAGTTAAGCTGGTCCCAAATATCTTCCAAAGGCTCACTAACAGAAAACTATTTGCTCTGTCATTTAAGAGATCAATCACTGAGTTCTGAAAGAATCTACAACAGCAACATTTACGAGTTTAGCAGCCATACAGTTTAGCAGCCATACAAACACCACGGCGGCATAGAGAAAACACAGAGAATTAGGCTTGGCTATTGTTTTCAGCTCTGCTCACATTAGCTGGGAAGACATTGGCAAGTTATTTGACGTTGAGACCCCACCTTCTGATCTGCAAAATTCTATAAGAGGATAAACTCCTCAACCAAACAATATCCAATCTCCTTCAAGGTCTAGACAGAGAAGGGCTATGGAAAGCGTATCAATGAGACAGTGAGAGGGGGTGGCCATCCACAGGCCCCACCTCCAATAGTAACATTTCTTTTATTAATGCTTTTTCTGCTCCCAGTGATTGATCAGCTACACCCAACTTTGGCACATTGCCAAGGGGCTTACTCAAGTGCCTCATTACAACAATTCCCTTGCAAAGAACAGGTTAATCTGACGATTTAAAATCTGAAATAGTCCCAAATTCAAGACTCTTTCAGCACCTCCATGATGCTCACTGGAACATTTCAGATTTAGGATGCTGAACTTTTAACTATACAATGCAAATATTTCAGCACCTAAAAAAAATCCAAAATCTGAAATACTTCTGGTCCCAAGCATTTCAGACAAGGGATATTCAACCTGTACTTTAACAAGCTCACTTCCTCCCTCTCCAAACCCCAAGTAACTGAACTCTACTCTCTCCCCTTTCAGTACCTACACCAAAGCAAGAGTATTTTGCTGAGAATGTGACAACTGGGACAACAGGCTGCACTTTGAACTGCCTGACAATCCTACTATATGGTCCTAAGTGTGTTCTCCTTCTAGACTATTGATGTATACTCTCTCCTCAAACCTCCTGTAATCTTAGTTCTCTCAGGTACTGACTTTAGATAGAAATTATCTCCTTTTTCTGCCAACAAATCACAAACCTATCCATGTCTGTACCTATTTATAACTCCTCTGTTCCCTCCTGTTAAAATGGAAGATGCATCTTCTGAACAAACGCTACTTGGGCTGAAGATCTGTGGAGACTCAGAACCCCAGAGTTGGTACGAAGATTTTATTAAACTGAAGACATCTGGGATTCAACAGATGCAGAAAGAAGTCTTCTCAGGCTTCCTTTATCCGACCCAAAGCAAAAAGTTCTGGGAAATGAGGCTGCCATAAATTCCCTCTTGGGGCAACTTTTACTCCCCTTGGTAGACCAAGAGTAAAACTACCAGAAATCTCTCTTTGGGGACTTTATGGTCACAATGAAGAGGAGATACCACTGGTGCCTGCATGAACAAACATTACCACAAACTTTGCTATCTTCCCTTGTTCTTCTCCCCTTTGTCTTTCCTGAACAAACCCATCCATTATGCTCACAGGGCCCCTGCCTTTCCCTACTAAATTAGTTACATAACCAGTTAGCAAGCTACTCCTTCTGAAAGCTCTTGCATGCACACAAATAAGCTTTTTCTCCATTAATCTGTCTTCTGTCAGTTAATTTTCCAATCTTCAACACCTCAGTATATAACACATCTCAGAGGTTCATATGGAAAGCCTAGGGGTCATCCTTGATTTCTCTTCCTTCTCCCCATACTCTATATCTAATCTGTCAGCTTAGTTGACTGTCTCTAAAATACACACTGAATAATGCACTGTGATCCAACTTCTCTGCTCCACACTACTGCTACTTCCAGTCAAGCACAGATATTAGACAACTGCTCATCTTGCTGTTCTCTGCTTCCTTTAAGCAGCAAGTTCATGTTTTAAAAGCATGAATCCTGGTTGCGCGCAGTAGCTCACGCCTGTAATCCTAGCACTTTGGGAGGCCGAGGCAGGTGGATCAAGAGATCAGGAGATCGAGACCATCCTGGCCAACATGGTGAAACCCTGTCTCTACTAAAATACAAAAAATTAGCTGGGCGTGGTGATGCACGCCTGTAGTCCCAGCTACTCAGAAGGCTGAGGCATGAGAATCGCTTGAACTGGGGAGGCAGAGGTTGCAGTGAGCCAAGATCGTGCCACTGCACTCCAGCATGGCGACAGAGCAAGCCTCCATCTCAAACAAACAAACAAACAAACAAACAAAAAACATGAATCCTACCATGTTACTTCCCGTGCTTAAAACCTTTAGTAGCTTCTCACATTATGTTGCCACTCTGTTGATTTTCCTCATAGCTCTTAACTCACAGGAATTAACAGTGCTTGCTCTGTCCCCATTGGTGTGTAAGCTCTTTGAGGGCAGAGACCTTCTGGTCACTGCGGTATCATCAAGCCTAGAACATGGCCTGGCACAAAACAGGTGCTCGACAAGCACTTGTTAAGTAAACATCTCCTACAATACACCTATGATCATAAGAGTGGTTTCACAAAACTTGACTTGTTAAGAGTTTTAAAATCCATTACAACTCTTCAACTCTAAGATGCATTTTCCATCCCCTACATTTCTACCTTTCTCCAATCAGGACATAGTTTACAAATGATACACTTAATGTAGTAGGTTTTTTCCACTATTTCTCCTCAAAGGGCATTTATTAAAATGAAAGTAACTTTGCAATTGAGAAAATATGATTTAAAAAATACCTTTAGGTACCATCTTTCAAAAGCCTAGGCATGTAAAACATCCATTCTCACAACCTGTGATGATAGGAATTCACATGGCTAATAATGGCAGTCAGGGTTCCAACACAGACCTATCTGGTGCCAAAGCTACATGCAATCTTTTTACTACATTCCACAGTTGCTGTGTCTTACCTCTGTGTAACAGACGGAAATAAAAGATTGTATAAAACCACAGAATTCTCTTACAGTATGAGGCAATCCAATGAAAGGAAAAGTCATTCTCAGAACAGCTTTTATTTAGTTTCAGATTTGCAAAGGGAGACATGGCATCAAGTTTGGAAGAAAGCTGAATGACTGGGACTAACAGAGTGAAAAGAATATGGACTTTCTGGGCACTGTGGAAGTGGGAGAAGAGTAGAGAGGGATGAAGGAATGGAAGAGAAAAGCCCACAGAAGTGGGACACAACGCAGGCAGCCAGACCACTGAGAAATCCCCAGTGCAGGATGGCTCAAGGAACTCTGAAGAAAAGAGAATTCTAAGATGTGATTTAAAATTATTTGTTGGGGGCTGCAGGGATCCAATCATTTCACAAAAGGAATAAATGGCCCATTCTGCCAATCTGAATTTTACTTCAGAATCTACCACAAGGTTCTAAATCTTCTCATACAGATAAAACAGTGATGTGGAATTCTTAAAAAGAATAGCACACTAACTTTCCATATAGCCTTGAAAATCTTCTAAAGATTTTGGTTGGAACATAATCTGTAGTAAAGAGTTTTATATATACAAGAATGTACTGGTGATGTTTTATACTTGCTAACACTGTTGCCCTAAGTAATCCCTATTTTCCACAATTTTTAGAGTAGAGAACCGATTTCATTATTGTTTACAATGTTTCTATACGACGATTCTGGAACTGTCTTACCAAAATAATGATTATTGACTACTTCAGCAATAACCTAGCAATGTCTGTCAGACTTTTACCAAACTGTTAAAACTACATTTAGGACAATAATGTTAATTAATTCTCTATCATTCTCTCTCCTTATAACAGAAGAATTAAAAGATATATTTTTAAAAATTACCTCTTTATTCATTTTGAACCACTGATATTGAACAAAAGGATGTCCAGTTGCCCGGCAACACAGTTTCACAAACTGTCCAGCCAAGACTGCCTTTGACTCTGGGTTTATAGTAATCTTTATTCCTAATGAAAAAAAAAAAAAATTAAAGTCACAAAAGAGGGATTTTCCTTGTTTATACATCTGAAACCAAAAATTGAAACATTTTAGAAATAACCTGCATATTTATCTTTCTCATAAATCACTCATTCACATCGCCTTCTCAATCAATTTACACTTTGTGAGTTGCAGGCTTTGTAAAATCAGAGGAAAGAAACTTACTTGCAGAAGACTTTGATCTATTGTACTTCCCCATGATTGGGTGGGGGAGAAAATTATTTACCATATTTCTTCAATTTTTAGAAGCTTTTTTCCCCGTATTCTAACACTTCTGAAATCAGGATGCACCTTATAACAGATGCCTGTCAGGCACAGCCATAGCGTAGTTCTCAGTGTCAGCTCATGGAAATGTTTGGTCACAAATGCTCATATAGCTGCCACTTCAGTCGAGTTACATGCACTGCTAGTAACACAAGTGTTAAGTTGCAATGTCTGCTACGGTCTGAATGTATGCCCCCAAATTCATGAGCTGGAAACTGAATCCCGAATGTAACAATGTTGGGAGGTAGAGCCTAGCGGGAGGCTGTACCCTCACGAATGAATTAATGCCGCTGTAATAAGGGGGTTTGCAGGAGTGGGTTCTCTCTCTTTTCTGCCGTGTGAGGACAAACTGTTCTTCCTTGCTTGCCCTTCTGCCTTGTGCCGTGTGAGGACACAGCAAGGAAGCCTTCATCAGAAGCTGATTCTTCGATCATGGACTTCCCAGGCTCTGTAACTGTGCAAAATAAATGTCTGTTCTTTAAAAATTACAGACTGTGGTACTGTACTATGGAAGCATGCAATGGACAAAGATAACACCATTGAAAATGTCTTCAAATTACTGCATTATTATTTAGCATTGAAAAGCAACGATTTGGGAAGAGGAGGACACAGAAACAAGAGCAGTGGGATATATATTTGATATACCTGTGACACAGACATTCCTCACTTGAGGAATAACTGCCAACATCGAAGCTTGGAAGACTTTTGACAGGAATTTGGAAGAAAATCCTAGTCAATAATGGAACACCCCCACTCCTTCTCTTGCCTCTCTCTCTCACTCACTAGCCCCAGGGAAGCACATGACTATGGCAGGAGGCCATTCAGGTAGCCCTGCAGAGAGGCCCAAGTGGTAAGAGTATTAGTTCATTTTCACGCTGCTGATAAAGGCATATCCACAACTGGGCAATTTACAAAAGAAAGAAGTTTAATAGACATACAGTTCTACGTGGCTAGGGAGGCCTCACAATCATGGTGGAAGGTGAAAGGCATGTCTCACGCGGCGGCAGACAAGAGAACAAAGTTTGTGCAGGGAAACTCCCCCTTATAAAACCATCGGCTCTCATGAGACTTATTCACTATCACAAGAACAGCAGGGAAAGACCTGCCCCCATGATTCCATTACCTCCCACTGAATCCCTCCCACAAAACATGGGAATTCAAGATGAGATTTGGGTGGGAATACAGGCAAACCATATCACTGTGGAAAGAAACAGACCTCCCGCCACAGCCAGTGAGGAAATGAGGTCTCCTGACAACACCCGCGAGCGAGCCATCTGAGAAGAGGATCCTCCAACCCTGGGGAAACCTTCGGACGACTGCAGACCTGGCTCAGAGTCTGACTGATGCCTCACGAGAGACCCTCAGCCAGGACTGCCCAGCTAAGCCACTCCTGGACTGCTATCCTCAGAAACTGTGTGAGATAATACACCGTTGTTGTTTTTCATTTCTGACTTGGGTATAATTGATTATGCAGCAATAGATAAGTGACATAAAAGAAACCAATGCTAGAAAAGTTTACATTTGCAAAAGTTTTAATAAATAAAACTGGGTTAGCTGGCTTTTAGGAAGGGAAGAAAAAGATAATTAAAATTTATAAAACTTAATTTCCTGCACCTACTTTTATTTTCTTTCCTTGTGTATACTGAATGTGACCTCTTAACAGTGTCTTTTTCTTCTACCACCCACCAATGCAAAGAAACAAAACAAGACTACCAGTAAAAAGGAAACAGTGTAAATAACAGTAATCTTAATACATCAAAGGTGCCAAACTTTCTAGGAAAAAAAAATGTTCACGAAAGTCATAGCACAAAGACACTAAATAAAACCAAAATTAAAAACGAGTAAATATTTATTGTATATCTAGTACATTGGAGGGTCTCAAGAAACCCTAGAAAATCTTTAGTAAATATAGTAGAGCCTCTCAGAATTTTAAACTCTTGCCAAGGGAGGACATTGAGTCACTAATCCTTTATGTAGAGGCCAAGTTAGTACAGGAGAGAAGTTCAAAATCTTTCCGAAATCTGTGATACATGTTGGTAGGAAAGATGGAAAATGGGATAAGCACTCTTGCTGAAGCCAGCAAATTCATAACACTGTATTTGAATGTCCCCATATTTACCATTCATCTGCCAGGAGAGTTTTACATCACAACTTTGAAATACAAAGATTCTGATTTCCCAAGTTTCGATGTGACAGGAAAAAAAGTTGCAACAATGACAAAAGAGAACAAGTAATAAACCTAAAAAATATAGGAGTTTTGGCTACCCCAGCTTTAAATTTGAATGTCCTATAGCCACTACAAATTTCATATACCCAAATCCCTTCTGACACAAAATCTACTCCTCTGCCAGTCCCCACAGTTTCCCCATCTCAAAGATGGTAAACCAGTCTTACAGCCTACCACCATCCATCCGGTTATTCAGGACAAAAACTTTGCAGTTTTTAACATCATTCTTAAGGGCCCTAGGATTTTCAGAATAGTAAATGAGCACTGGCTTCAACTTTAAAGTTGTCAGCTGCATTAGCCCCTAACAAGAGAGTCAGCCAGGCACTGACTTCTCTCTAGCTATCAAAGTTCTAGATGGCACCTTCTTCCAACAGAAGGCTGTTTCATCTACGCTGAAAAATCTGTTTATTATAGCCATTTTCTTTAATGAGCTGGATCTTTGTTTTTTTGTTTTGAAACAAGGTCTCACTCTTGTCACCTAGGCTGGAGTGCAGTGGCATGATCTCGCTCACTGCAACCTCTGCCTTCCAGGTGTAAGCAATTCTCCGACCTCAGCCTCCTGAGTGGCTGGGACCACAGGGAGGTACCACCGTGCCTGGCTAATTTTTTGTATTTTTTGCAAAGATGGGGTTTCACCATGTTGCCGAGGCTGGTATTGAACTCCTAAGCTCAAGCAATCCTCCTGCCTTGGCCTCCCAGAGTGCTAGTACTACAGATACCATGATCAATTGTGAGCCACCATGCCTGGCATTAGCTAGGTCTTCTGGATGACTTGCTGCAGCTTCTCCACCAGTACCTGCTGCTTCACTTTGCACTTTTATGTTACAGAGACAGCTTATTTCCTTAAACCTCATGAACCAACTTTTCTTCCGCAGCTTCCTCATCTCTCTCAGCCTTCACAGAAATGAGGAGAGTTAGGGCCTCACTCTGGATTAGGCTTTGGTTTAGGGGCATGCTGTGGCTGGTTTGATCTATCCAGACTACTACAACTTTCTCCATCTCAGCAATAAGGCTGTTTTGCCTTCTTATCATTCATGTGTTCACTGAAGTAGCATTTTTAGTTACCTTCAAGAACTTTTCTTTTGCATTCGCAACTTGGTTAACCGGCACAAGAGGCCTAGCTTTCAGCCTATCTCAGCTTTTCATATGCTTTCCTCATTAAGTATAATCAATTCTAGCTTTTGATGTAAAGTGAGAGACACGTGACTCTTCCTTTCACCTGAACACTTAGAGATCACTGTAGGGTTATTAATCAGCCTAACTTCAATATTGTTGTGTCTCAGGGAATAGGGAGGCCCAAAGAGGGAGGGGGGAAGTGGGAGAGGAAGAGGGACAGGGAGGGAGAAGGAGAGGAAGAAAGAGAGAGCACGCGAGAGAGGGGAATGGCCAGTTGGCGGAGCAGTCGGAATACACGTGACATTTATCAATTAAGCTCACCTTCTTATAGGGGCATAATTTGTGGCACCCCAAAACAATTATAGTTTTTTTTTTTTTCCTTTGCAATGCAAGGGCTCTTTATTGTCAGTGGGACCACCAGGCTAGATGAGCACTGAGGCTACAGGGGGACCCCAGACCCTCTTCAGTGGGAGAAGGCAAAGGCGGGTTTCAGGCCTCAGAGTGGTCCTTGGCTCACACAACACCATGTAAATACAGAGCTAAAAACTTCCTGGATGTCTCCTACTGGAAACCAGTCAGTCCAACACATTCCACAACTACCTTTTTTTTTTTTTTTTTTTTTTTTTGAGACAGAGTCTCGCTCTGTCGCCCAGACTGGAGTGCAGTGGCGCGATCTTGGCTCACTGCAACCTCTGCCTCCCGGGTTCAAGCAATTCTCCCGCCTCAGTCTCCTGAGTAGCTGGGATTATAGGCATGTGCCACCACACTCGGCTAATTTTTTGTTTTTTGTTTTTTGTTTTTTTTACTGGAGATGGGGTTTTACTGTTAGCCAGGCTGGTTTCAATCTCCTGACCTTGTGATCCACCTGCCTCAGCCTCCCAAAGTGCTGGGATTACAGGCGGGAGCCATTGGGCCCGGCCCCACCTTCTTTTTGATCACTGGGAGACACCAAAAATGCTGAGAGTAGCTGGTATGATTCCATCCAGACCAAACTCTTGCCACACTTGTCAGAGGCCAGGTCTGTGGTGTTCAACTGTAACACCAGGAAATGGAATGCACGTCTGTCTGTGCATATACTCTGCACAACCACGGACTGCTCCAAGATCTTGGTGTCGTTCCCATAGAGGAGCTGGGCCTGAGCCAGGGCAATGCCAAAAGCAAACAGGATCATCTTGGCTTACAGCTGATCTGGTTGAAGGCTATGTGGTTGTAAACTGGCTTTCTCCAGGAAGTGCAGGATATGGAGATAGGGGTAAGGAGAGCCCTCCCAGAATCCTGTGCCATCTTCCACATCATAAACATTGCATTCCTGAAGATCAGTGGGGGGGGGGGTTGGGGATAGAAGGTCTCAAGAACATAATTTTTAGTAGCTTCAACCTCTTCTCTGGAGGAGATGAGGGGGACAGAGGATCCTTGGCACTCAGCAGTCTCCACTAGAACCATGACCCTGAAGAAGAGACTCAATTCCAGGTGGTGGATAACGTGGAGTTTTGGGCACAAATATGCCTGGCCAGAGAAGGATGCCTGAGAATCGGAGACTTACACAACTTTATCAGACTGTCTACAATGACCGGACAGCAGGCCTCTCTCCTGAGGATGTCCTCAGTACAGTGCCAGCGACAGGCACGAGAGATCAAATTCAGAAGACACTCATCTTGGTTCTCTATGTGGTTCCCTGTATCATCAACAAGGCTAAGTACTTTCTCAGGAAGGCGTTCTATTAACTTGGCCTTGGTAAGCCAGAGGGCCTGCTTGACACCCCTGAGAAGGCGGCAAGGCTGGTGAAAGACATAGCACGCCTCATCTTTGTATAGTGGCTGCTTGTTAATGGAGCTTGAGCAGAACTTTGGAGGCTTCGAGTCAGGGTCCCAAGGTCGTGAACAGGGGGTGAGCAGAAGTTTGGGTGTTTGTAGCCAGGGTCCCAGGGCAGGAAGATCAGCGGTGGCAGCCCGGGCGTGAAGTACATCTTTCCCACGGAGGGGATGGGCTCCAGTCCAGGGATCTCGTACACTCCATCCAGGGGAGAAGGCTCTGGCTTCCACATGGAGTGCATGCCCCACTTACAGGGGCCCCACTCCACGTCTCGGGGCCCCAAAGCCCCCAAGGTTGAGCTGCCTGGAGGTATACAGTGCCTGCCTAGCAGTCCCCAATGCCAACACCATACTGATCTGGTCTTCTTAAGACCGCCACCTGGATGCCGTCATTTTTCCACGCACCAACAATCACAGTAGTAACATCAAAGATCACCGATCACAGATCACCATGACAGATATAATGAAAAAGTTCGAAATACTGTAAGAATTACCAAAGCGTGACACACAGATATGAAGCAAGCACATGCGGTTGGAAAAATGGCACTGACAGTTGCTAGACACAGGGTTGCCGCAAGCTGTCGACTTGTAAAAAATGAAGTACCTGCAAAGTGCAATGAAGTGAAGCATGATAAAACAAAGTGTGCCTGTACTTAGAATAAAAAATCCAAATTCCTTACCAGGGCTACACAGTCCTCCACGAACTGCTCCCTCCTTTGGCCCCTCCCGCTCTCCTCCAGGCTCACCAAGCTCCAGCCGTACTGGGCCTCCTTCCTTCCACAAGCCAAGCTCTTTTCTGCCTTCCACTTACCAGTCCTCTGCTGGGTTCCCCCCGACAAGCTCTGCTCTGCCATCCCCCACAACCACCACCCCACTGGCTCCCACTGTTCTACTGTTTCATGGCAGGCCCTTTCCTCATCATCCAGGTTTCTTACTAAATTATCACCAGCTTCTCTGGGGAAGTCTCCAAATTAGGTACCTTCCTACCCCCACAGTTATCTATTACATTCACCCAGTTCAGTATCCTTCACTTTCTAAAATCCCTCTTTCTTACTGTTCATCTTAGGTACTAAAATAGAAGCTCCATGAGAGCAAGGACCTTGATGGTCTTAGTCACCAGTTCATTCAGCACCTAGAATTGTGCCCAGCACATGGCAGTGCAGTGGGTGTTAGTGGGTGTTCAACATGTGTTTGTTGAATATACATAATAATACTAGAAATTACTACAGTAGCAAGTTACTGCTTTACATGTACCAGGCATTTTTATCACTAACCTTTGAAATAACCACACAAGGTAGATACTACTTACATCTATGTTACAATGAAAATAAGGTACATAATTTGCAGAAGGTCACCCAGATTACCTGGGCTAAATTAAACTGAGACTGTTTTTTTCTTTTTTTTTTTTTTTTTTTACATTGTAAAATGGCAGAACCAGGATGCAAACCTAGGTTTTCCTGCCTTTTAAAGGTTTTAAACCCTTATGCTTTGCTTTCTCAGTGATTCTGATTCTTTTTTTGTTTTTTTGAGATAGGGTCTTGCTCTGTCACCCAGGCTGGAGTGCAGTGGCATGATCAGGGTTCACTGCAGCCTTAACCTCCTGGGCTCAAGCTATCCTCCTACCTCAGCCCCCCAGTAGCTGGGTCTAAGCGTGTGTATCACCATGCCTGGCTACTTTTTGCATTTTTTGTAGAGGCAGGGTTTGGCCATGTTGCCCAGGTTTGTCTTGAACTCCTAGGCTCAAGCAATCCACCCCATTTCAGCCTCCGAAAGCACTGGGATTATTGGAGTGAACCACCATGCCTGGCCTCTTGGTGATTCTCAATATCTCTCCCATGGTAATCCACTTTCTGCCACAGTGAGCCTATCTTACTGAGAAAGTATATCACACAAAGAGCAATCCTGCTCATGAATATATACCATGGCAAATATTCTCTGCCACTATACAAGGAGATAAGAGACAAGAATGATGGAAAGGGTTTTTCCTCTCGAGTATTTTACAAAGAAGTAGGTGACTACTGGAAAGGGACCACATGGCCAGGTTCTAAAAGTTATCCTTCCTTTGTGTGGGACACAAGACTAAGTGATTTTTAAAATTAGTACTATTTTTATTTTTTTGTAGGAACAGGGTCTCACTACATTGTCCAGGTTGGCCTCATATGTTGCCCAGAACTCCTGGCCTCAAGAGATCCTCCTACCTCAGCCTCCTAAAGTGTTGGGATTACAGGTGTGAGCCACCATGCTGGGCCAAGACAAAGTGGCTTTTTTTTTTTTTTTTTTTTTTTGAGACGGAGTCTCGCTGTGTCGCCCAGGCTGGAGTGCAGTGGCCGGATCTCAGCTCACTGCAAGCTCCGCCTCCCGGGTTTATGCCATTCTCCTGCCTCAGCCTCCCGAGTAGCTGGGACTACAGGCGCCCGCCACCTCGCCCAGCTAGTTTTTTTTTTTTTTTGTATTTTTTAGTAGAGACGGGGTTTCACCGTGTTAGCCAGGATGGTCTCGATCTCCTGACCTCGTGTTCCGCCCGTCTCGGCCTCCCAAAGTGCTGGGATTACAGGCTTGAGCCACCGCGCCCGGCCATACAAAGTGGCTTTTAATGTACATCTAAATTCACAGTTTATAAGCCTGTCCTGCACCAACAACTTTATTAATAAGCAAGGGGGTGTGTGTGTGTATAAAATATATACACAATTTATTGCTTCAAAGACTGAGAATTGAAAGGCAAAATGTGATTTGGAAACCACCCCTGGTGAATAGTCAAGAAAATTAGTTGCAATACCTCCCATGTTTTAACCACACAAATTTCCTTCCTCCCACAAAGCCTTGTGCGACAGGGACCCATGGTCAACCCTTAGCCACCCCAATGCAGCACCCACTAGTGAGAAGGTGCTGAACAAAGGTAAAAAAAAGAATATGGTATAGTGCTACGTAGGCTGTATGAAGGCACACAAATGAAAGTTCTATTTTAAACGGTGAACACACAGCTTCCTGGCAAACAAGCATATTTTTCAGATAACATCTACAAAGAAGTCAGAGAAGTTACTTGATTTCCTGTAACCCTGGGAGAATGTGACTAGGTACGATGGAACCAAGGATCGTGCTTTCAACTACACACACATATGCTGATAAACAAGTACATGCTACTAAGCAATAAAACAAAAATTTAAAACTCTGCTGGAATAAGATAGGATAATTTTTGACAAAAGGACACATCATAGCTTCCCTTGAAGTTATTCTCTCTCACAACACATTTAAATGTTGATGCAGTTTATCAATAAATACTTTTTCCAGAAACAGATCTATTCCGTACACTGATGTTCATCTACTTTCAGAGGCCATGAAACAAAAAAAAAAAAAAAGATTTTCATCAACTTCCATCTAAAACTCATCCTCAAAGTTACTCTGCAATCTTCTACGCTATCACAGAGAGTACCTACATGCCCCACAGCGTGCCCAAATAAATATCATTCCTCTTCCTCTAACAATTTCCCCCACTATATAACCAAAGTAGGTCCATGTGTGTCCCTCCCACGGCATTATACAAAGTACGTCCACATGTTTCTCTTACATGTCAACTGAAATTTGTATAGATTGTAGCTAAATCTAGTCTCCCACATCACATTCCTTATCCTGAGACTCCCCTCAACACTCCACACCCAGAAAGATACTCCTTTAGCCCTGTTCACCAGCCCTTTCTCTCCCTCTACTTCTTCCTTATATTCATGCCCATCCATACCATCTTTTTCTCTCTTCACTTCTTGATGTTTTTCTTTGAGGAATAATTGCCAATTTCCTGATGGTCATGAAAGAAGAAAAGTCCCTTACAAACAAGATCCAGTCTCTGAGCACTTTTTCAGTTGCCAAGAAGAAAAAAATTGAAGTCCATGGGTCAAAGAGGCAACTGAGGTAATAATACAAAACTAAGTTTCTTAATTCAGAAATTTCCTAGCATAATGGAAATGGCATTCAGGTTCAGGTCAGGGGCAGCAGATCTGGTTTCAGGTCAGGGGCAGCAGATCTGGTTTTTAATCCCCACCTTTGTTAATAACTGTGACTTTGGCCAAATGATAACTTTTGGAAATCTCATTTTCCATATAAATGTTTATTGGTTAAAATTTAAATGTTCACAATAGTACTGTTCTGTCGCTTCACAGAATTGTGAAGATAAAATGTGAAGGTATTTTAGAAACTAAAGAATAATATTAAACAATCTTTGCACTTATTTTAGAAATTAAAAATTAATAGCCAAAACATAACAATGCATGTGTTACAATGGATCTAAAAAAAAATGATACGAAATAAAAAAGGAGTAGAGGCAAACGGAAAGGATGTTACTGAAAAGATGGCACATGACCCTGCCACAGACATCTCATAGGTACCCTCAGTGAGGCACCTTTCATAAGAAGAGTGATATAAAATAGCAATATCGCAACACTTGAGCTGAAAAGCAACTTGGGATTCATCTTAATGAGACCCACATCAAGAATGCTAGTTCTCTCTGAACAGCTCCCATTGTTCAGCCTCTGGTCTGCCCATTCAAGGTTAAGGGCATCACTTCTCCAGGTAACCATTTCGTGATGTATGTAACTAGGACTGATGAAGCCTATAATTCTACACTCACAATGTTTTCACTTAAAACAAAAGAAACGGGCCGGGCGCGGTGGCTCAAGCCTGTAATCCCAGCACTTTGGGAGGCCCAGACGGGCGGATCACGAGGTCAGGAGATTGAGACCAGCCTGGCTAACACGGTGAAACCCCGTCTCTACTAAAAAAATACAAAACACTAGCCAGGCGAGGTGGCAGGCGCCTGTAGTCCCAGCTACTCGGGAGGCTGAGGCAGGAGAACGGCGTGGACCCGGGAGGCGGAGCTTGCAGTGAGCTGAGATCCGGCCACTGCACTCCAGCCTGGGCGACACAGCAAGACTCCGTCTCAAAAAAAAAAAAAAACAAAAAACCCAAAAGAAACAAATACCCTGGGTGTGGTGGCTCATGCCTGCAATCCCAGCACTTTGGGAGGCCGAGGTGGACAGATTACCTGAGGTCAGGAGTTTGAGACTAGCCTGGCCAACAAGGCGAAACCTCGTCGCTACTAAAAAGACAAAAATTAGCTGGGTGTGGTGGCGCGCACTTGTAATCCCAGCTACTCAGGAGGCTGAGGCAGAAGAATCACTTGAACCTGGGAGATGAGGTTGCAGTGAGCCAAGATCACGCCACTGCACTCCAGCCTGGGTAACAGAGTGAGACTCAAAAAGCAAGCAAACAACAACAACAAAAGAAACAAAAGCACCTTGAACTACACATCTGAGTCTATCTGCATTTGCCAATAACACAGATGTCAATATTGGTCGCTTTGGAATCAGTCTTTGAAACTTAAATAAGATCTAAAAAAAAATCATTACAGACCTTTGGTTCAAAACCATTTCAACACATTCATTTAACCCCGTTCTCCAGTTCCCACTGAGATGAACAAAGGAATAAAAGTAGGGAAACAATTTACTAGCGCTGGAAAATGGGATGAACACCATTCACTCGTTAAAAACTGGAAGCAATTTCTCTATCATATAATTCAAGTAAGAGCAGACTGAGGGGCAAGTTGGCCAACCCATGTGCAGTGGAAATGCTTGACCAGAGAGAAAGCAACAGAGAGTAAACCTCGATCCTCTGAGGCTCCTTCAGAAAATAGATAAAATTATAATTCCAGAGGGAGTTTACACTCAGACTTCATGCCGAGTGACTGCTGAAGCTGGCTCCTCATCACAGAAACTGTTCTACTTAGAGATGCGTGGATACTGCCCTAGCTATTTCTGGGCACCAAAACAAATTCAGAAAAGAAACTTGGTCAGTTTCTCAAAAGACAGAGAAACTCCACATGATAGTTACCTCTCAGAGCTACCTCTGACTGTAGTTGGAACCATCACTTGGAACAGAATATGGCAACGTAAGACTATAGTTTCTCATTTAATCAAAAGAAATCTAAAGTTTCCCCTTCTCCCTGCATTTAGACCTCAAAGGCCAGTTCACAGGACAACCCAAACCAGGCTTCTCTCTGTAAGGACAGAGAAAAATCATCAGAATTCCTGCGGAATAAGAAGTAATGTCCTTCTATGAAATAGTATTAACGCAAAAAAGAGAAAACATTAGAATATTTCTATTTTGTATTTTCACTAAGACTCAAGAGTATAGCAAAGAGGGAAAACTGGAGATCAGATAAACTTACTATATATATATTTTTTACAACTGTCTTGGATATGATCTTTTACATATTTGTCTCCCCTACTAAACTATGACCTATCAGCAGGTGGAAACTATTGCTTTATTCATCTCTAAACTCACAGTGCCCAGCACAATGCCTAGCACAGCAAAGGCACTGCAACGCAGTAAACTTTACTGAATGCATGAGGCAAACCACCAATTAAGTTGATTCTATCAGAGCTTATCTTCTTAATATAATTACAGTAGCTTTTATTCTCAATATCTTTATTAAAATATTAAAATTCTTCTCTATAATTCTTATATTTCTTTATTCTACTATGTATAAATAGAATAAGTCGGCTGGGTGCAATGGCTCACACCTGTAATCCCAGCACTTTGGGAGGCCGAGGCGGGTGGATCACCTGAGGTCAGAAGTTCGAGACCAGCCTGATCAACATGGAGAAACCCCATCTCTACTAAAACTACAAAATTAGCCAGGCGTGGTAGCATATGCCTGTAATCCCAGCTACTCAGGAGGCTGAGGCAGGAGAACTGCTTGAACCCGGGAGGCGGAGGTTGCGGTGAGTCAAAATCACACCACTGCACTCCAGCCTGGGCAAGAAGAGTGAAACTCCACCTCAAAAAAAAAAAAAAAAAAAAAGAGTAAATCTTAGATTGTTCATACTAGATGCTAGATAATAAGCTAACAAATTAATTAAAGAAGAAGTATCTTCTTAAAATTACTGAGCTTTATTAGATCCCAAAATATTTACTGTTAAATCAATAACTAACATTCAGGCAACAACCAATTCCTAAGGATATTACATGGCTAACATGACATAAAACCTCACAGAAAAAGTGCACAAGTGGTAACATAGAAACAGGGCGGTGGCTCCTGCCTGTAATCCCAGCACTTTGGGAGGCCAGGGCAGGTGGATTGCTTGAGCACAGGAGTTCAAGACCAGCCTGGGCAACATAGCGAAACTCCGTATCTACCAAAAATAAAAAAAAATCAGCTGGGTGGTGCGTGCTTGTAGTCCCAGCTACTCAGGAGGCTGAGGTGGGAGGATTGCTTGAGCCTCAGGAGGTAGAGGCTGCAGTGAGCCAAGATCATATCACTGCATTCCAGCCTGGGAGACAGAGCAAGACCATTTCTCACAAAATATTTAAAAAACAAAACAAACAATATTTCCCTACAGCTCACAAATGGACTGAAGAGAAAATTAAAAACAAAAAGAGAAAAACAAACTGCTTTCCTTTTCCTATTCTCTCCTCAAATGCAAAAAAGCCCTATAAGATAATCTTGAGAAAGCCTGTAAGCCAAATATCAGGATAATCTGCACTGGGGAAAACTGATAGAAAAGTGCTAATCCTATTTGGAAAAAAACACAATGAGCAAAAATGGATTTTTCAAAGGAAGATTACTAATGTTTATTAGGGTAGCACTTTATTAGTCACTGGCCTGTCAAAAATAAAAATATAATGTTATTTTAAAAATTCAGGCAAATTGTTATACCTAAATAAATATACGACTCAATTTCAGTCAAGCCCGGTTTCACATATGGGAACCTTAAAAAAATTCCGAAACCCTAGCTCTCAGGCCAGTGATCACAACACAAATCAAGAGATATGAGGCCCCTGTCATTGTATAGATGAAATTCAACACAGCATCATCTCATGTAGCTCCTATAACTCTGCGAGGCAGAGAATACTTATGTTCATTTTATAGACTTGGCAAACAATGGTTAGAGTAATTAAGCATAATTATTGAAAAAGAGAATGAAATACATGTTATATTTACTTCCCAGAAAGGTTTCCTAAGCTTTCAGAGGCCCTAGTATTCCATAAAGTATGAGAACTTACTAAAGTAAGTAAAAGTAGACTTCACTAAGTATGAGACTTTACTAAGCATGAGAACTTGGACTTTATCAGCATGAAACCTAGACTGGTAGATTTCAAATGTCACAACTCCTGGGTGCTGCTTCAGGTACCAGCAATATAATAATTAATAAATACCACTTTAGGAAGTCTACTGTTTCTATCAGTAATGGGCCAGGTTTAAAAAAGAAAGTTTACTGTTTGGTACCAGTCAACGGTTGCATTTGGGAGGGTGGCATTAGCAGCTACTTATTCCCACCCCAGCCCTGTTGGTATGAAGAGGCGCTGGGAAACAGAAGGCAAGCATCCAATACAGTGTATATCACATTCATAGGGCATTTATCAGAGGCCTATTTTACCACCTACAGCGGGCCTTGTAAAGCAGGGATGACTGGGAGTCCAAGTCTCCTTATTTATAATCCAGGGCCCTTTCCATTTGCAGTAAACTACAAATAGAAAACTAGTTACCTCCCCAGTATCTGCTGCTTCCTTTTTCCTTCTAATAGTTCCAGTTTTGTTTGGTGATCCATGTGGTTCCAGGAAAGCTGACTCAACCCAACTCTACTCCTGGCTTCAAGCCAGGCGAGTCAGCACATTCCATCTCCTTGGCACAGTGACAGGTTTAGAGTTAGGCATGTGACCGAAGCTAGTTAACCAGATGAACTCTCTGGGTTTTGCTGGGACAAGAATGAAGAGCCCAGAAACAGCCAGCAAACATCTTGGGCTATGTGGAAAGTCAGTCGTGGAAGGAAGCCAATGCCAAGAAAGGAAGAGCAAAGACAAAAACCAACCAACACCTTGAGAACAGGATTGTTCCTTGATTCTCTTGAAGCCAAACCAGCTCTAAGCTTTTCAGTTAGAAGGAGAAATGTATTCTCTTTATTAGGTCTATTTGAGTTGGGGTTTCTGGTACATGTAACTGACAGCATACCACTATACCATGTGTTCCTAATTCCCTATCCCACAACTAACAATAAAAAATAACATCTCAATTATAGTTTTAAGTTCCTCATGTTCACTTAAAAATACATCATAACCAAGCTGGTTATATAATGGAATGGTATACATCAAAACCACGTAAAATAGAGTGCATCAGGTCCTTTGTCCACTGCCCTTCCAAGTTCAACCAGCCTCTCTGCTTCCGGCGGGACAAATAATGGCCACTGGACCCCCAGGTAAGGAAGGAGGCCTGCAGTGCTGCCACAACCAGGCAGCTTCGATGGCATGTCCCTCCTGCCTCCCACCACTGCTGTAGACCAACTCTATCTGCAGCTGAGAAGAGAGGAGCTGAATGGAGAAGAAGGACTGTTTCCTAAGCCTCACCTGATGTGGGAAGTGCAAAGCCTCACCCAATGTCGGTAATTCAGGAAAAACTCATAAGGTTATAAGGTTGAGTTATACGTGGTTTTGATGTATACCATTTCAACATTCAAAAGCCTCACTGCAGCAAAAAAAAACTTAAACATTTGTCATACTTGCTTTACCTCATCTATACAGATATATAGGATTAAATATATGTTCATTTTTTTGGCTGCACTATTCCAATGCACATTATAGGAATCTTCTCCCTAAATACTTTAAAATGCATCTCCTTTTAAAAAAAAGGACATTCTCCTATAGCATCATTATCATATAATTACTTAATATGTCAAATATGTAGTTACACTCAGATTTTTCCAACTATCTCAAAAATGTCTCATGTAGCTGGCTTCTTCAACCACAACCCAACCAATATTCATGCGCTGCATTTGCTTTTTATGCGCTCTTTAGTCTCCACCTGGGAAAGCAAACAAGGCACTACACATTTACATTTTCCAAAAATACTTCACACCATTCACCTGGCCAAAAAGAGATATTTTCTTCTAAGTTTGGCTCCATGAACTCCTAAGAACCAAACCTACCTGGGGGGCTGAGAAGCTGAAGAACTTCAGTGTGCTCCATAGCCTGCAGGAAATCACTCAATTCTGTGACTGTGCAACCTTTTTCACCCATTAACTTCAGCAGACACAGGCTGGGGCTTCCTTCAGGCTCCAGCACCTTAAGAGAACACTGCTCCAGGTCTAGGCAACTGAAAGCAACAGAAAGAATTCAAGTCAACAGCTTTCTTCCACATGCTACACCTGCTATATATCTGGACCGCGGTGGTGCTGTACGGAATAAATCACAAGGGAGTGGGTGGGTGGTGACAAACTTTCACATAATGAATGCAAGTATCCTTTTCCTCCTCTTTCCTCATGGGGAATCCCTCTTTATTCCCTTCTCCCACTCAGCTCCCATGATTATTAAATCAGGAGAATGAGAAACCTAGAAACAGGATGTGAGAGAAATTGAGCCTTGATACTTAAAGGTTTTTTGCCTTTAATTTAGGAATGGGGAATAGGAAGGCCAGAAAAATTTCCTTACTCCTTCTTCAAAGATGGTGAAATACAAAGTGACCCCAAATGAAGCCCCAGTAGGCTACATTTTGCTGCCACCTGAGTGAAAGAAATATGCACTCATTCCATTAGGGAGCCAAAATATCTTAAATCATAGGCACATGCATGTATACAAATGGTGTTGGTAGTACTCTGAATTGAAAGGAAGAGAGGCTAATGTCTCAAAAATGACACTAAACAGAACAATCAATGTTACAAGGTTAGCAATGGAAAAACATTTAAAATATCCTTAATTACTAGTTTAAGTACAGTAGGGCATGCATATCAAATGAAATACTGTTAATTCAGTAAAAAAAACTGAGCCTGAGGTAAAGGCATAGGTCTTCAAGACATACTGAGAAATGAAGGAATTAACATAAACAACTGTATATTTTACACTATTTGCATTAACAAGATAGTATGTCTATGTGTATATTCATACAAAAAAAGGAAGATACAGAACAGTGTTTGCTATTACCAAGATCCTTTGTGTGTGTTCTTATACATGGAGAGTAAACTTTGGAAAGGTATCTAAGAAACTCATAGCCATGGTTGCCTCAGAGAGGGTAAGAGAGTAGAGCTCATGGCTGGATGATCTGCTTTTCACTACAACCCCTTTTGTACGGTTGATTTTTTATGTGTATTTATTTTTTGATAGTTTTTTTTTTTTTTTAATAGAGATGGTGTCTTGCTATGTTGCCTAGGCTTGTTTCAAACTCCTGGGCTCAAGCGATAATACCGCCTCTGCCTCCCAAAGTGCTGGAGCCACCGCTCCCGGCTCTTTTGATAATTTTTAAAAAGCATATTTAGAAAGAGAACCAGTACTATTGACATTCAAAGTACTTAGGCTGGGCATGGTGGCTCACACCTGTAATCCCAGCACTTTGGGAGGCCAAGGCAGGCGGATCTCATCAAGCCAGGAGTTTGAGATCAGCCTGGCCAACATGGTGAAATCCCGTCTCTACTAAAAATACAAAAGTTAGCTGGTGTCTGGTGGCGCACGCCTGTAGTCCCAGCTACTCAGGAGGCACAAGAATCGCTTGGACCCAGGAGGTGGAGATTGCAGTGAGCTGAGATCGTGCCACTGCACTCCAGCTTGGGCGACAGATCGAGACTCTCTTAAAAAAAAAGAAAAAAGAAACCAAAGTACTTCTAAGTACCTAGAAATATCCTACTGCAGGGACCATGGCCTGTGGGCCAAATGTGTTCAGCTACCTGATTTCCGTAAATAAAGTTTTATTGGAGCACAGCTACATTCATTCATTCGCATATTTACAAATGTCTATGGCAGCTCTCCTGATACAACAGCAGAGCTGAATACCTGGCTGCAAAGCCAAAAATATTTACCACTGGGTCCTCTATGGAAATAGTTTGCTAACCCTTCCTTTAAAGAGTGTCTTACTGTCCTTTTGTTAAAACTATTCTTTTAAAAATACCAGTATTGGCCGGGCGCGGTGGCTCAAGCCTGTAATCCCAGCACTTTGGGAGGCCGAGACGGGCGGATCACGAGGTCAGGAGATCGAGACCATCCTGGCTAACACGGTGAAACCCCGTCTCTACTAAAAAAAATACAAAAACTAGCCGGGCGAAGTGGCGGGTGCCTGTGGTCCCAGCTACTCGGGAGGCTGAGGCAGGAGAATGGCGTGAACCCGGGAGGCGGAGCTTGCAGTGAGCTGAGATCCGGCCACCGCACTCCAGCCTGGGCGACAGAGCCAGACTCAGTCTCAAAAAAAAAAAAAAAAAAAAATTCCAGTATTTAACATACATATACAATTTCCTTTTCCATGTTATCGTGTGCCGCAGTGGTATACGAGATTAGAAAGACAGGTTAAGATCAGATCATAGAAGGCCACAAAGAATGGAACAATGATATGAATTGTAATCATTTTATAGAAGGGGAAAATACAAGTATGAAACATGCAAGGGGAGACAAAAGAATAAAGTAAAAACCAAGCAATCAATGACACAAAAACTTTCCCAAAGAAACATAACCAACAACAGCCAACCAAAGTGTTTAGATAATCTGCGTGATATACTGTAGAATTCATACCTCATCCATCTTTCCAGATCCTGCTCCTTTTCCTGCCAATTTCAATTACAGTCCCATATTAACTCTAGCTTCTCTATAAGGTCCTCCTAGAGCACACCAGTCCACCAAACACACTTTATACACACAGTCTTTTAATTGCACTAATTTTATAGACAACTGTTTTTCTAAATGGCCAGTGAGTACATACTTTAGATATTCTGGGCCATAAAGTCTCTATCACACATTCTTCTTTGTTGTTGTTTGTTTTGTTTTACAATTCGTAAAACACAAAAACCAGTCTTAAATCATGGGTTATATGAAACAAGTAGCAGCCTGGATTTGGGCCTTAAGCAGTCTTGTGCAGACTTGTTTCATGTTTTATCTCACATAATTTAACCTCAGAACTGTGAGCTTTTCTTTATGCTCATGAAGAAAAGCTTCTTTATCCAACTAGATTATAGTAAACTCCTTGAAAACAGAAACCCCAGCATATTAAACATACGTGTGTGTATACACACACACACAGAGACATAAAATCCCTCAATACCTAAAATTCTGTCTTGTCCATATTAATTATGCACAAATGAAAGGTTACTGAATGAATTTCAATCATAACTGTCAAGGCTGAAAGCCTGAATAGATGCAAGGGGTGAAACATAATAGTGCAGGGGTGTGACAGAATCAAGGTTAGCAAGCTATTTTATTGCTTGAAATATTAATCCTCATTCATTTTGAGTAGTCTTTTTAAGATGCTACCATACCATTTATACTGTCATCCAAGATTTATAATTCAACGATGTTAATTATTTCATACGGAAAAAATGTATACGATCAAATTAATTTCATTAGTAATATTATCTACCTCATAGAGTTGTTAGAATTAAATAGCTAATCCATGTAAGAAGTGTTTAACACAGTGCTTGACAGGTAACAGACATTCAATAAAGGTTAGCTCTCACTATGCAATAAGAATATGGGGATATTAAAATAATATTAAAGCTAATTTCTTAACTATGCTTATTTCTGAAACAATTTTCGCTTTTCCTGAAAAATTTTTTTGAGTAACTATTATTTTGGTAACCTGAATATGTCCTCGAAGGCCTTCTGTGATCACAATCTTTACTAGGTATTCTTTTCTAAGCAATCTCGTTTAATTTTATTATATTCAATATGCCATTCTTGTTAAATGTGAATCATCATATCACAGGTCAACCAGTCCCAAATTCCGGACTGTAGACCAGTGGCAGCACAATCTGCAGTCCAAGGTAAAATGATACAAATAAGGACAACAAAGCTGTCTTTTATTCTAAAATTATCTTTTCTATTTTTAGGTGTTAAAAGTGTTCTTTCTTTTAAGAAACAATGCTGACTACGATGACAGAATACATAAAAAGTTGAAGCTGCCTGTTAGTGCCCTTATTTTGTGAAATTTTATTTTACTAGTTTCTGAAATGCCCAAGTGAAAGAACCTGTGTTAGAAACAATACAAGGATTACCAATTTTGTAAATAATTAGAATGAGATTTATAAAAATAAGGATGCTGTATGCTAAATATAATTTTTATGATTCAGAAGTTTACCAGGATCTGACAAATGAAATTAAGAAGCCATCTCATCAAATGCAACCAAGTGATGCTTTAATTAATGTCATAGTGATACAGAGACAATTAAAAACACTTGGCTTTCCTTCCCGCCAAAAGAACAAAGATCAAATTGAACTACAGGTGATTTATCTTCCATTACAAGAGGCACAGGAGAAAAAGAAGATTCTGTATCTCCTTTGGTTTTACTGATTTTCCACATGGGCACTGGCTTTCAGCTAAGACGATGCTTACACAGACCTAACTTTTCTTTCTTTCCTTTTTAAGTTACATTCCTGTAAGAGTGTGCTTTGAAGTAGTTTCTGAAAGTCCTAATTTAGAATTTTTGATTTAATTTAAAAACTGCTTTATTACTGAAACAAATGTACTTTGCTTTTTAAAAACACCTCTATTTTTAACTTTAAAAATATATAATCAAATAGAACGTATTATACACCCTTTAGGGGACAAACTATAATGCTGTTTTTAGGTTCTTCTGCTTCTCCTCTTGGTACATTTACTATTTGGAATCTTTATTCATTAATTTGATCTATTTAACAATCACCTAAAATAGGCTACCGTTTTTTCTAGGTGTTGAGGATACAGCAGGAAACAACAAAATTCTGCATCTTCCTGGATCTTTCATTCTAGAGAAGCACAGACATAAATTTAAATATACACAGAGATATCTCTTTGTGTATGTATCCAAGCAGCCAATGGTCATAAGTGTTTTGGAGGAAACTAAGATAACGCAAGTAGACAGGTAACACTGAGCAGATGTAGGGGGTAATTTTAAATATTATGATCAGACAAGAGCTCAGTGAGGTGAACAAGTCATGTGGTTACTTATGGAGACCATCTGAGCCTGAGTAAGCAGCAAGTACAAAGACTACTGTGTCCAAAGGAAGGCAAGAAGGCACATGTGACCAGAGTAGAGAGGGATGGAGATAAGAAGATATCAGGATGAAGACTGAACTGGTAGCTAATGGTGTTTTTACTCTGAGATGGAAAAGCAATAGGAGAGTTGGCATTTTTTTTTTTTTTTAAATGGGGTCTCTCTATGTTGCTCAGACTGGTTTTGAAGTCCTAGGCTTAAGTAATCCTCTCACCCTGGCCTCCCAAAGTGCTGGGATTACAGGTGTGAGGTTACCACGCCTGGCCACAATAGGAGAGTTTTGAGCAAAGGAGGAATAAGACTTGATATGATGTTTTAAAAGAATCATTCTTACTGCTATATTGATAACAGACTGGGGTGGGAGCAAAGTGAAAGAAGGAGAAGTTAAATGGCTACTGGAATAATCTAGTTGAGAGACAACGTGGCTTGGTCCAGTGTGCCAGCAGTGGAGGTTGGATTCTACATACATATAGTGAAGGTACAGCAGGCAGGATGTACTGACAAAAATGATTTGTGTGTAAAAGTGGAGTCAGAAATGACTTTGAAGTTTTTGGCCTGAACAACCAGAGGGTACGAAAACTATGAAAGAAAGAGGTTTATAAGGAAAGACAGGTTAAATTTTGGACATGTTACATTTAAGATGTCTCTTAGTCATTCAAGAGAAGATGGCAAACAAGTGTTTACATACATGAATCTAGGAGTTCAAAGCAGAGAAACGGGCTGGAAATAGAAATCAGGAGTAATCAACCCAAATAAATGTAAAGCCATGGGACTGAAGGATAAGACCAAGAGGGCGAGAAGGAAACCTTTTTTAATTTATTTGTTTTAGAGACAAGGTCTTACTCTGTCAACCATGCTGAAGGCTGACAATACCTAAATCAATACCTAAAATTCTGTCTTGTCCATACTAATTATTCATAAATGAATGATTACTGAATGAATTTCAATCATAATTGTTGAGGCTCACTGCAGCCTCGAACTCCTGGGCTCAAGCAATCCCACCTCAGCCTGCAGGGTAGCTGGGACTATAGGTGGGTGCCACTATGCCTAGCTAATTTTTTATTTTTTGTAGAAACAGGGTCTCAGTATGTTTCCCAGGCTGGGAGGAAACCTTTTGTTAGAGCCTTTTATATGTTCTCATTCCTATAATAAACTGCATGAGAGCAGGATTTCTGCAGCTAACAGTGCACCTTCTACTTAGCAGGTATGCAATGACTGTTTTTCCTTGGTCCAGGTTCCATAGCCTCATTTCTAAGCTCCCTACTTAACAGAATTTTAGGCAGCATGTGATGCCTCCTGTAAGGTCTGCCATCCTTAGGGCTCAGATGTTCCATGCCACCAAAGAATTTATATAGCTTGGGCAAGACCCTCAGAGTCTGTGCCTATCCACACTAACAGCAAAGGGTGTCCAGGTCAGTCTTGAATGGAATTAGGGCTGAGTTAGACTATAGTGCATTCCCAAATGTACATGGCTGTGGGGAACTAAGCTATAAACAAGGATTTACTGTGAGTCATCAGCAATGAAAACATTTACAATTATTCCTAATCTCTTGTAGACAGTTTGAACGGGCTCTTTTCTTGTGGTTTACTTATTTGTATTATTCAATTTTCACCCAGTTTGAGGAAAGATGTAAAGTGTCAGAAAAAAAAGTGAAGAGAAGAAAAAGAAACAGAATGGGCAACATTTCGAGATTTTAGGGCTGCAGACCCAGTGACTGAAGAAAGCACTTCACAGCCTCGTGGGACTTGTCATCCACGTGGACTAGACGCTCACACTGTAATTCCTGTCTCTGGCACCAGGGAAAAAATACCTTTAGGACCTTCTAGTATCACAGATCCTCTCCCATCAGTATGAAATCACTTTACAGTAACTTTTTTGTCTTAAATAGAGTAAGCATCCTCAGCTGACCTTGCTTCACTGTCCAGCCCCCAAGTTCCCAGTGCTGCTTTTTGAAAAAAGTCAGTTTAATTCTTCTGATTTCAATAACGATGAGCTTAACATTCCCAAATTCTCCAACACTTCTCACTGCAACCAACCTTCTCAAAACTAACCTTTACCATCCTGAAAGACAGGTGAAATTTATCTGCCTCTCGTCAGACTTCCCACCCCAAATTCTCAGATTCCACAACTGCATGCCCTTTGTGCTTGCCACCTCTTGTTAGGCAACGGTCCCCTTCTCTGTGTGACTCCACAGAAAAGTGGCCGCAAATCTTTCCTTTAGTTCCCCCAAACAAAGCTAAGACCATTCTGTAGCCTTCAGCAAAAACTGACTGAAGGCAGGCAAAGAAAACACAACACCCAACATCAAGTATCCACTGCTTTTGGATTCCAGCAGCCACGCTTCTGCCCTGGCAGGGCCTTGCTGACTTTCTTCTCCCTCCTTCATGGCCATGTAGGAGTCCTCCACACCCAGCTTTCTTCAGGAAGCCCAGAACCTTCCCTAACTAGAGTACTCTTAACACTGTAATACTCTGGAGATCTGCCCCCAAAGACAATTTTTTACATTATGGTAAGTCCACAAATTCAGAAATTTATGGACCTAGCATAACAGTATTTTGGACTTTTTTTTTTTTTTTGCGTATCCAAAAGCCCAACATGTTTTTCCCAGAACAGAAAAAAAATATGCCACCTCTCTGTTAGGTCTTGCTAGTTATTCCCTCCTTACATCATTACTCCTTTGCACAAGCAATAATCCCAAATCACTATTACCCTTTGCCTCAATCCCAAACTCTGAAACAGAGTTGACAGGAAGATTTAAGAAAATAATGTGGCCAGGCAGGGTAGCTCACGCCTGTAATCCCAGAACTTTGGAAGACTAAGGCAGATGGATCACCTGAGGTGATCACCAGCCTGGCTAACACAGCAAAATCCCCTCTCTACTAAAAATATAAAACAATTAGCGGGCCATGGTGGCGCGTGCTTGTAATCCCAGCTATTCGGGAGGCTGAGGCAGAAGAATTGCTTGAACCTGGGAGGCAGAGGTTGCAGTGAGCCAAGATCACACCATTGCACTCCAGCCTGGGCGACAGAGCAAGACTCCATCTTGGGGGGAAAAAAAAAGATAATGCAAAAATAAGACGAACAAAGAAGAATGAAACAGCAGCAGCAGCATGTAAATATTTAGTACATTTTATGGTACATACCATGTCCTCAATAAATGACAAAAATCCACTATCATTCATATCCAACACAGCATTTAATGTCATTGTAAAGGTCCCCAAATAACAGTCCATTACTGGATAACCCCTTATGATTAGGAATTTAATATTTGTTAGTTTTTTATCTTCTAAAATTTCTAGCAAATAGTAAGCACTTAATACCATTTTGAATAAATGACTTCCCTTTCATCAAGTATTTACTAACTTCTACACATAACAGAATATTAAGAGACGGTTTCTGTTCTTAAGGCATTTATACAGATGTGTACAAATAATCATACTATAAGACAAATCATAGTCATTTGAGAAGTTTAAAAAACTGCTAAGGGGTTCAAAGGCAGGCCAAAATTACAACAATGGTATAAAGTAATGGTTCTAAGTGGGGTCTGGGAACCCCTAGTGTAGTTCCTGAGACCCTTTCGCGCGGTCCACAAGGTCAAAAAGATGTTTCATAATAATATTAAGATTTTATTTAGCTTTTTCATTCATTCTTTCAGGAGTGGACACTGCAGTTTCCAGTGTCCTGTGACCTGTAATAGTGCAAAAGACTGAATGCAGAAGCACATAAACGAATCCAGCTCTGTGATTAAGCCAAGACATTAAAGAGAGCTTCAAAACGAAAACCAATGCCACTTCTCTAATTGACTTTTTTGTTTTGGAAAATTTGTTTTTCCACGAAAGTGCTATTTCTGCTACCATGTAATGGGTTATTCTTTTTAAATAATATTTTTAAAATGTCTTAGCTTTAATTTCAATGGCGGTAAATATCAGTATATATTACATGTATGTATTATCTCTAACCCACATAAGAGCTCTCTGGGGTCCGTAATAATTCTTAAGAGGGTAAAGGAGTCTCGAGACCAAAACTTCAGGAACCCTAATACAGCCATTCCAAACCTAATAAGGAAAATAGTTTTAATTCGAGTTTCACGTTCATGGTGAAGTCAAGAAGGGAACGTGGTAACCTGGTTTGATGGAGGAAGATGATGAGCTCGGCGTCAGTCTTTTCCAATACCCTGCAAAATGTTCATGAATTCCTGCACCCCACCCTCTGCATTCATCACCTCGCCTGCGCTTCTTCTAGCCTTCCTTAGGTCTCCCAGGGCAGTGTCCACATCCCTTTCTTTTGCATTTTAAGTCCTCTGGATGACTGCCCCATCCCAGGGGTCTCCTGACAGCTTTCCTTCTCTCACTATCCTACGGAGTCAACCTCGACTTCTCCCTCTCACCCAGGGGCGGGGGTGGGAACAGGGAGCTAGGCAGCCGCTGGGCCACTTTTGCCTCCTCCCTCCGGAGCCCCGGGCTCCGCTCTCAAATCCCAGACGTTCCGCGGCGCTGCTGGGTTCCGCTCCGTCTCAATGACCGAAGTCCTCCCCACCTCCGCTCACTCACGCCGGCGGCCCCTGCCGCGCTCAGCCCCGCCGACGACGCCCCCACTTCCCCACGGGAGCCCACCTCGCTCGGCCCGCTCGCCCGGCCTGCCGCGGCCCCGAGCTCACCTGAGGCGGAGGCGCCCGCGACTCCCCGCCAGCTCCGCCAGCCTCCTCCAGCCCCGGCCCTCGGGCGCCTGGTCCAGGTGCTCGCTGAGCCTCCGCAGCAGCGGCTCCCGCAGGCGGTTGAGGGTCGCGCCGGCCGGAGGGGCGAGCAGCGGCCCCGTGAGGGCAGCCGAGGGCGGCAGGGCCTGCAGCGGGTCCCCCAACAGCGACATGGCCCGCGCCGGCGACCCCGGACTGCCGGGGCTCCTGCCCGCGCCGTCACGGGCCTCGGCCCGGGGGCACCTTCCGCTCGCCTCCGAGCCGCGGAGGCAGGGGCGGAAGCACAAATCTGGCAGCGCAGCACGGCCCTCGGACGAGGAAGCTCCGCTCCCCGCCCCAACCAGACAGGTTTGTCGGGGGGAGCTGGGCCTACCGGCCACGCCAGCCACGCAGAGGGGCGGGGCACCCGGGGGGCGAGGCACGGAGCCTCGAGGGGCGGGACCTTGGGCCTCGAGGGGCGGGGCGGGGTCGCCTACTGCGGGCGGGCGTGCGGCTGTGCGCCTTCCTTGCCCACCCCTGAGGCCCCGGGCTGGCAGTGGCGCGCGCTTCAAACCCGGGAGGTGGGGAGGCCCTACAGAGCAGGAAAGGACGGGTTGGGTGCAGCTGGAGGAGGAAGCGGTGGAGGAACTACGCCCCGGCAGCTCCTCTACGGCGAGGAAGCCTGCGGCGTCTGGGCTTCCCGAGACCGTGGGAGGAGGCCTGCGTACTCACGCCAGAGAGCTGGGCATGCGGTTCTCCGTCGCCGGCTCCCGCCCGCAGTCTCCGGTGGGCGCTCTCCCCTGACTCAGGAACTTGCATGTGCCCAGCGACACACCAGAATCCTGCAATGGGCAACCTCAGCGGACGCTTCCCCGTTTTAGGGTTAGATATGTATGGCATTGCTAGAGGGAAGTAGTGCTAGAGATCCGGATACTTGAGTTGGAATTGGCCAAAATTTTTGACTAGACTTTTAAAAAATTACTACTTTGCAAACTGAGCTGTGGCATATTTAAGGCTAATCAGATCTGGGAAATGATTGTATTTAGCAGGAATCATCTGGTTTCCTGGGTCAGACTGCCGCCCGCAATCTTCCTCGTCAAAGCAGACAACCCTGTAGAGGATGCCCTTCCCTGGAATGATCCGGAATGGATGACACCTGAGCTCTCTCTGCCAATCTTAGCAACATCCAAGGCCATTATCCCTTTGAAAACTATGGCTTCGTTTGGGACAAAAAAGGAAGTAACTTACGAAATGTGACCAGATAGTTCCCTACACAAGGCTTCCTGGCCCAGTTTCTGTTGCCATTAGCTTTTCATCACCCAAGGCAGCAGGATTTTCTGATCAATAATTTGGATACCTATATTCTTATACATGTTGGCGAGGTAGGTGCGCCATACAGTCTCCACCTCTTTCTAGCAGAAGCAGTCCTTAAACTTCACTCTAGCATAAGTTCAGAATTCAGACTGCAGTGCAATGGCTAAGAGCATGACTTTTGGACCCGGAAAGATCTGCTGGATTCAAGGGTTAGAAGCTTGAATTAGTTACTTAATTTCTCTGCCGAATCTATTAACACAGGACTGAAAATAGTTTATATAGAGTTGTTGCCTGTGTGAAGCACTTAACTCGGTAACTGGCACATCGTAGATAATAAATGCTATTACCCTTACACATACATACTCAGTTTGACTTGGCAAGCCTTTCCCAACCACTTCAGGTGCCTTCCCGTTTTGTCCTCAATCATTGAACAAATATTTTCTGAGGATCTATTACCTGCATCTGCCAATTATGCCAATCAAATCTAGTCTTCACTGGAATCCTGCCTTTTAATTTAAATTCAACAAAGGTCTTCTAAATTTAGACTTAGAAAAGTCTGCCGTGTACAAAGTGTTGCTTATGCAACCTCCCATATGTGCATATGAGTTAAATGGGTGCCAGTGTTATTTACTCTTATCCAATATAGCTCAGCTGGGCACTGTTTTGACCTCGAGTTGTACCCTCCTCCCCCTGCTTCCCAAGTGACTGCCTCACTCGTTTTACCCTACTCCCAACCTTTTTTTCCACCTAGCAATTTTATAACCTATCCAGTCACTCTACACGCCACCCTCCATCCTCTACCCAAACTGACATTTCATTTTTTGACTGGTCTTTTTCTTCCCTCAACCAAATGTTAATATTTCTATGACATAATTTTACTCCTGTGGTTCTCTTACAGGCATAATGGTGTAGTAGAATGTGACCTTTAAAGTTAGTCCTGAGTTGGGGACTTGATGCTGCTGCCACTTACTAGTGGTGGACGTTAGGTGAGCTGCTTAACCTCTCTGAGGTTCAGTTTCCACACCTGTAAAAAGTGGAAAATAATAGTACCTAACAGTATTACATAGTGTCAGGGAGAAGTATGTGCATTGTATATTAGTACTCTTAAAGTTGCTACATCAATTTTGGGAACAACATAAGTAATTCAGCTTCCTTTTCTATATTAATCATTACGTTTATATGAAGATAGGAAAAAAATTGGGGCTAAAGATCTGGCTTTTAAATATCCCTTAAAAGTTCATGCATGTCTATAGATAATAGCCTTGGGAGTTCTTCCTCATTAGTTCAAAGTGAAATAGATCTTTGTAAATCCAGACAATTGGCAGGAAGCTTGTGGTTTCAATATATGGAACTCCACTGATGTAATCTTCAAAGCACTCATAAATCTGGAAACTGACTCATAGGATTTTTTTCCTTTATACAATTTAACTATAGATGGTACTCCAAGTAAAAAAAAAAAAAATGCCAGAATGATATATTATTTCACAGTTGGACAGAGTTTAAAAGACTTAGTGCAGGAGAAAACCTGCTGGTCCTTGAATCTGTATACAATGGAGGGAAAGGAAGCAGGAGTTATGTGGCTTAAATGGCATTCATGGCCAGGCACGGTGGCTCACGCCTGTAATCCCAACACTTTGGGAGGCCGAGGCGGGCGGACAACGAGGTCAGGAGTTCGGGACCAGCGTGGCCAACATGGTGAAACCCGTCTCTACTATACACACAAAAAAATTAGCTGGGTGTGGTCGCGGGCACCTGTAATCCCAGCTACTTGGGAGGCTGAGGCAGGAGAATCGCTTGAACCCGGGAGGCAGAGGTTGCAGTGAGCTGAGATCGTGCCACTGTAGTCCAGCATGGGCGACAGGGCGAGACTGTCTAAAAAAAAAAAAAAAAAAAGTCGTTCATTGTCTCCCATCCCTTATTCCATGCTCAGCCCGCTTTGTGACCTCTCTGACTCAGTCTTTGTAGAGGCCACTCAGGTGACCCACAGACACAGGCTCAGCATATCCCTTGCAGCCCATTCTTGCCACCATCTTCCAAAGGATTAGGGAAATTTTCTCATTTCGATTTCAACTTTGTAATAGTAGCTAAGCGTCATACTAGTATTCCACACCCTTCCTTCATGATGAATCATCCAGACCTAAATATTTGATCCTGACCATGGGAAGTCTACACCTACTTGTCTAAATTTATTCATTCACTCAATCATTCCATCATGAACACATACTCATGGGGCACCAGACTCTGAATCAAATACAAACTGTTAAAGAATAGTTTTCATTTGATTAATTTATTTATTTTGAGATGGAGTTATGCTCTTGTTGCCCAGGCCGGAGTGCAATGGCGCGATCTCGGCTCACTGAAACCCTCCGCCTCCCAGGTTCAAGTGATACTCCTGCCTCAGCCTCCTGAGTAGCTGAGATTACAGGTGCACACCACCATGCCCAGCTAATATTTTGTATTTTTAGTAGAGATGAGGTTTCACCATGTTGCCCAGGCTGCTCTTGAACTCCTGACCTCAGGTGATTCACCCACGTCGGCCCTCCCAAAGTGCTGGGATTACAGGCATGAGCCACCGTGCCCAGCCTTAAGAGTAGTTTCTAAAAGAAAGTTTAAATCATGATACAACAAATATGCGATGAATACATATCAGAGATTTTAACTCATTAACTAACAAGGGAATCAGAAAGGTGTTACAATTACTTCAGAGGAGAACCCAAAGACCAGATAAATATGTCAGCCTATTGAAATGAAGTTGCTTCCTACATGCAAAACTGGCTGCTTCCACAGTGGAGGGGGGAATGCAATTGAACCTCCACCTGACAGAATTTATTTAATTGTAAACAAGATTCACTTGCATCACTATCAGTTTTCTGCAAGTTCGCTTTGACCTCAGAGTTGTAAAATAGCCTAGTCACGAGACAAAGACGAAGACAACCCAGGCAGATGAACTAGGCGGGATTCCCACACCACAGTTCAGTCTTCACCAGTTTTCCCTTAGAGTTTGCAGAATACAATGTTGACCAAACCCGATATCTGCTTAAGACAAGGAATGGTAGGAGTGAGTGCTCTTTTCATAGCAAAGAAGTATACAAATCCAGGGGAGAGCCCTTTGGTCCATGTGGAAAGATGAGAGGGATGGCTTGGGAAACAGGGTAGAAAGAATATCATACTGTAGGCCAGCCGCAGTGGCTCACACCTGTAATACCAGCACTTTGGGAGGCCAAGGAGGGTGGATCACGAGGTTAGGAGATCAAGACCAGCCTGGCCAAGATGGTGAAACCCTGTCTCTACTAAAAGTACAAAAATTAGCCGAGCATAGTGGCAGGCGGCTGTAATCCCAGCTACTCGGGAGACCGAGGCAGAGAATTGCTTGAACCCGGGAGGTGGAGGTTGCAGTGAGCTGAGGTCGTGCCACTGCACTCCAGCCTGGGCAACAGAGCGAGACTCTGTCTCAAAAAAAATAAAAAAATAAAAATAAAAAATACCATACTATAAAAGCACAGAGCCGGAAAATATCACAGCAAGGTTGGAGAACTGCAGTTGCTCCAGGAGAGCTGGGGATACTGATAGAAAAAGGACAGAGACCAAAATATAAAAGGCCGTGAAGACCGGATTATGTCATGCCAAAATCCTGAGATTTTATTCTGTATAAATGTACCTACCACAGAGCCATCTATGCCCCACTGGTGTTATACAAGATGCTTTTAAGTTATACATGGATGAACATTTTTCTCTTAGTAGTTGTACATTAATACAGAAAAGAAAAACAGCTGCCAATCAAAATTGCTATTTCAACTAATAGTATTGATTAGGACTATATCAAATTTACTTGTAAAAATTTGATTTTGTTTAAGGAAGTATATTAAATGCCCAAGAGTACAGGTGGTATGTGGATATGTCAAAACCCCTAAAGCTGCTAAATGTTTACAGTTCGAGAAACACTGCTTTAAGTGGTGGAGAGTAATTGAAATATTTCCAGCAGGATAGTGATTTCAGTTTTGGGGTTTTGAAACATCTCTTGGGCAGCAGTGTGGGGAGGGGAAAGAGTGGAAGTCCAAGAAGTATTCTAATAATGTAGATGGGAAACAAAGGCCTCCACCAAGAGCCACAACACTGGGCATGGAAAGGAGGGGCAAACTGAACACATATTTGGGATTATTTTTTACTAGTCTGTGGTCGTGTCCAGTTGCATGAATCACTATACTTTAAAGAATGTTTAAACTTTTTTTTTTTTTTTGAGACAGAGTTTTACTCTTGTTGCCCAGGCTGGAGTGCAGTGGCACGATCTCAGCTCACTGCAATCTCTGCCTCCCGGGTTCAAGCAATTCTCCTGCCTCAGCCTCATGAGTAGCTGGGATTACAGTCGTGTGCCACCACGCCCGGCTAATTTTTGTATTTTTAGTAGAGACAGGGTTTCACCATGTTGGTCAGGCTGGTCTTGAACTCCTGACCTCAGGTGATCCACCTGCCTCAGCCAACTTTCAAATGTGTTATTCTACATTCTACTTGGTTTAGTCAGAAGGAAATGAAACAAACATTTCTGGTATATGGAATATAGTAAATGTGCAGTAGAGAGGGCAATGGTATTAGATTTAGCCTTGTTGTTAAATGAGTAAGTGTGAAAGGTAGAGATGACAAATTATTCCCAAGAGAAGATTCATGTAACTGTATCATCAGCAGGTTCTCTGTGATACACTAGCATTAAATAAAGGATAATTTAAATAACTGAACGTTTCATGTAAGTGGACTTCTTCAGAAAAGTCTTCCTATAGTCAGAGTTTAGGGCTGGATCTTGAAGGAAGGGATTCCTCAAGTGGAGGAAATGAGAAGGGGCAAAGGTGCAGGAGGTGGATTTTAATAGGTGGCATTCAAGGGGATGGGAGACACATTGTCTTGGAAAGAAAAGTGGCTAATAACAGGAAAGGAGAGTTGTGAGAAGCTGTGGTTGAATAAGGGCTTAGAATGCTAGGAGGAATGAATAGGGTTTGAAGGGCCAGGTGTGGTGGCTCATGCCTGTAATCCCAGCAATTTGAGAGTCCGAGGTGGACGAATAACTTGAGGCCAGGAGTTTGAGACCAGCCTGGCCAACATGGTGAAGCCCCATCTCTACTAAAAATACAAAAAATTAGCCAGGCGTGGTGGTACATGCTTGTAATCCCAGCTACTTGGGAGGCTGAGGCAGGAGAATCGCTCGAACCTAGGAAGCGGAGGTTGCAGTGACCCAGATTGTGCCATTACACTCCAGCCTGGGTGACAAGGGTGAAACTCTGTCTCAAAATAATAATAATAGGGTTTGAAGGTCCAGGAATATATGAACAATGGTTGCAAGAGTATCCAGTTGCTCTAGAGCAAAATTCCCCAAGTTATGTCCTAGGGAACACCAGTTCCTTGAAACACATTATTAATGCATTACTTACAAAAATAGCTCCGTGGCAAAACTAATTTGGTAAACCCTGTGTTAAAGTTTTTCAGGTTTCTTTTCTGTATGTCTCAGAGGCTTTAAGAAACTGCAACATGTTGTGGCTTCACCAGTATATAGAGTGTCTCCAAACTTCTTTACTTACTGGGCCTGTTTTTGCTAAGTGTGTCCCAGAACTAGTGTTCTATGGATTTTCCTGTAGAAGGTGCTATCTTAGAATGTACCTAGTAGAGCTCAAAACTCACAGGTGCTGCCACTTCTCTCAGCTCAATCAACTCTCCAGGCGGCACTGACTCCCTTCTGCTCTTCCTGTCCCCCTGACCTACCCCAGCTGATGCCCCAAACCACTATCGTTCCTTTACATCCAGGAATGGTTGTAGAACTTCAGACACATTTTTTAAAAATGGTAAAGCAACAAGAAAAAGGTAAGAGGTTGATCAATTATTTGAGACAACAGCAGTTTTCACTATTGCTCAGACTGGTTGGCAACTTTTTCTTTTTTTTTCCTCCCAAAGTTCACTTTGGGATTTCTGTATTTGATACATGTTTATCCATGTATACGTTTTTACAGATTTGTATACACTGAGGTGTGGGATTGAAGAACCTTTACAGGGAGACTGCATGTATTTCTCTCTCTCTGTACCCATCCCTGTCTCTGCATAAAGCATCCCACCTGACTCCTACATTGAAACAGAAGTTGTAGATTCTGAAGAAACTGTCCAATTTGCAGAAAGGGCAATCGTGCATTGCAAAAGGTGGTTGACATCTTAGAGCAGACACCGCTTGGGTAGGAAGGGTATATTATCATGTAGGAAAGCATCCTTGCAGTTAATTTTCAGGTAGAAATGTTGGGGCCTGATAGAAAAGGATAGTTTGGCAATGCTTTATGAGATGGAAGACATTTATATGTGCTTGTTCCTATGGATATAGACAGCTTCTCCTTTCTTTTCAAGAGAAGCTATCTGAGCATTAGTATTACAACAGGAATAACACCAGGCATTATTACAAAAATGGCATCGTGATAGGAAAAGTGTTGAATCAGGCCTAATTTATTACCTACAAAGCAAATCATTAAGAAACTCTGATACTTAAATTATCACAGGGGACACATTTCAACTATGGGTGGAAACTTCAATTGGGATTTTATTTCAAATGGAAAATGGGATTTTCAACAGGTTAATAACTACATTAATCCACAGAATAGTTTTTTGAATGTGGGATAATAACAAATGCATTGGACTATCGTATAATTTATGAAGAAATTCATTCAATAATATTTACCAACTACCAATCAGTATACTCTTAGGTTTTTTTTTGTGTGTGAGACGGAGTCTTGCTCTGTTGCCCGGGCTGGAGTGCAGTGGCGTAATCTCGGTGCACTGCAACCTCCGCCTCCCGGGTTCAAGCAATTCTCCTGCCTCAGCCTCCTGAGAGTAGCTGGGACTACAGGTGTGCACCACTACGCCCAGCTAATTTTTGTATTTTTAGTAGAGACGGGGTTTCACCATGTTGGATGGTCTCAGTTCCTTGACCTCATAATTCCCCGCCTTGGCCTCCTGAAGTGCTGGGAGTACAGGCATTAGCCACCACACCTGGCCACTCTTAGGTTTTAAGAGGAATGCTGGCCATATTAGTGCTCCTTCCTCTGCCTTGGCTGCACCTAAGAGTTACATGAGGGAAAAAGAATTCCTCAAAAAGCTAAACATAGAATTACCATTTGATCCAACAATGCCACTGCTAGGTACATACCCCAAAGAATTGAAAATTCTTTTAAAAATTATAGTATATCCATACAATGGAATGATATTCAGCCGTAAAAAATGACATTCTTTTTTCTTTTTTTAAAAATAAGTGTCTGTTTGTTTGTTGTTTTTATTTTTTGTTTTGTTTTTGTTTTGAGACAGGGTCTCATGCTGTCTCCCAGGCTGGAGTGCAGTGGCACCACCTCGACTGACTGCACCCTCTGCCTCCCGGGTTCAAGCAATTGTCGTGCCTCAGCCTCTGGAGTAGCTGGAATTACAGACGTGCACCGCCACACCCAGATGATTTTTGTACGTTTTAGTAGAGATGGGGTTTCGCCATGTTGGCCAGGCTGGTCTCAAACTCGTGGCCTCAGGTGATCAGCCCACCTCTGCCTCCCAAAGTGCTGGGATTACAGGCGTGAACCACTGCACCCGGCCTCTTTTTTAATTTTTGGAGATAGGGTCTCCCTTTGTTGCCCAGGCTAGTCTCGAACCCCTCCTGTGCTCAAACCATCCTCCCACGTCGGTCTCCCAACGGCGTATGATTCCTCCCACACCTGGGATGACAGGCATGAGCCACTATGTCTGGCCCATAAAAAAGGAATGCTATTCTGACACATGCTCAGCATGGATAAACCTAGAAAGTATTGTGCTAAGTGAAATAAGACACAAAAGGACAAATATTGTACAACTTTGCTTATAGGAGATACTTCGCATGGTCAAATTCATAGAGACAGGAAGTAGAAAAGTGATTGCCAGGGGCTAGCGGGAGAAGGGAATGGGGAGATATTGTTTAGTGTGAACAGAGTTTCTGTTTGAGACGATGAAGCAGTTCTGGGAATGGCTGTGCACACTGTGAACGGACTTAAGGCCACTGATTTGCACACTCAAAAATAGTTCAAAGGTAAATTTTGTGTTATGTATAGTTTACCACACACACAAAAAGAATCATACTGATAGCTTGGCTGCAGCCCCCAGAGACAGTGATTTTAATTGGTCTGGGTGGGGCACAGGCAACAGTGGTTTTAAAAGTTCCTGAGATGAGTCTGACGTGCAGCCAGGCCTGAAAAGGGATGGACAATCTCCAGGGCAGCTGGCTCAGCCTTGACTGCATATTAAAATCATTTGGGGAGTTTAAAAATGTACCGAGATCTGTGGCTACAGATCTGTGCTAAAGTAAAAAAATAATTCATTGTACACTTAAAAATAACTAAAGGCATAATTGGAATGTTTGTAATACAAAGACATGAGAAATGCATGAGGTGATGGACACCCCATGTCCCCCAATGTGATTATTATATATTGTCTGCCTATATCCAAATAGCTCCTGTGTCCCATAAATATAGATACCTGCTAGGTACCCATAAAAATAAACAATTAAAAAAATACACTCATGTCTGGGTCTTATGCCCAAGATTCTTACTTAATTGGCTTGGGGGTGCTGCCTGGTCATTGAGATTCTTTGTGATTCCTCAGCTGATTCTAAAATGTGGGTAAGGCTCACAATCATTGCTCTCGAGAAAGCCCAGGATCATTTCACCTTTGGAGAGAAAGTACTTAACATATGTCATTGAAGAAATCAGAGTCATGGGGCTGGAGGGTGCTGCCGGTAACAGTCAAGGGGCCAAATTTTCTATATATTGCCATGTATGTATATACAGTCAGAATGTGAAAAATGGGAGAAGCAAAGACCAGTAGAGGGCCCAGGAGAAAGGGAGTAAAGATCCATCTATTAGGCTCAGTCCTAAGGGAGAAAGGCTCTTTATTCTTCCAGGCCTCCAGCTCCTACCAGCTGCTGCTGCTTTTTTTTTTTTTTTTTTTTCTGAAACTGGAGTTTTCCTCTGTCACCCAGGCTGGAGTGCAGAGGCACGATCTTGCCTCACAACAACCTCCACCTCCTGGGTTCAAGCAATTCTCCTGCCCAGCTGCTGGGACTATAGGCACATGCCACCACGCCCAGCTAATTTTTGTATTTTTAGTAGAGATGGGGTTTCACTATATTGGTCAGGCCGGTCTCAAACTCCTGACCTCAGTTGATCCAGCCATCTCAGCCTCTCAAAGTGCTGGGATTACAGGCGCGAGCCACTGCGCCTGGCCTTCCTACCGATTTCTAACATAAGCACTGCTCCCCTGCTCCCCTACTCCATCCCCAAACCCCATTTGAACCCCTCTCCCTGCCCAGAAACAGTTCAGAGCTGACCTTTCCAGCCAGAGTTATAAAAAGCTGGGGCTGTTGAGAGTGTCCCAGTGAAGGGACCATAGGCTGGTGCATGAAAAATAAGCCCGTTTACCTTTAAAGGACCAGTGAGGTGGTAGACATATACCATCCCCTGATGAATTCTGACCGGCTTCAGCTTTCTCTCTCTCTCTCTCTTTTTTTTTTTGTCTTTTGTCACTCTTATCTGCCTTGCTATTTGTATGTCTGTTCTTCTGTATAGATGCTTTCTTAGTCTGCTTATTAGGTTGCATTACCTTGGAATCAAAGCCAACTAGATGAGGGGTGGGGTGGGGATTTAGACATGCAGCTGAAAGGCAATGAGGGATCAGGGTGGCACCTAGAAGACAGGAAGTGTGGAGACAGTTGATGAAGCCAGCTCTGCTCTGGGCCTTGGAGTAACGGTGGTTCCTCGTTAGTCTAACCCATTCCATCAAGGTAGAAGTCTATTATAAAGATTTCAGCGGATAACTCATCCAATAGTAAAAAGAGCACACTTTCCAGCAATGTCTTCTGTGTACCATGCCCCTCTTTCATTTGCATATGTCCTTGGGAACCAAGCAGACATTGACAAGGAGACTTGGGCTTCCAGATCCTAACTCCATTCAGATACAGCTGTCAAAGGGCACAAAACGTAAACAGAACTCATGTTTTCTAGAAGCCTAATATGATCTAGTTGAGGAGATAAATTATACACGCAAAAAAGTGACAAGCAAGGTTTTGGACATTAGGACTTCTGTATTGTTGATGTATGTAGTTCAGTAGTTTTCCAGAGACGTTTGTCAAAGGACCTATGGATGAGCAAAAAGCAAAGAGAAATAATTTTCTAGGATTAGGAATAACAGAGAGTTAAAGGAATCTTTGTGAAGACTGATTATGAAGGCATGATTCTTTCTACATAATACATTGTGTACTTTATTATTATTAGCTTAAATATGACAGCCATGATCATTCCTGGTTAATATCGACATTACCCTTTGCAGGTATGCACACTCGGGTAGAAAGGTGATTAAATACTGTATTACACGCCTCCAAGGATAACCTGTTCTCAGTCTTCTGGGATTTGTGATAGAGGGAGTTTAGCAGACTCTTCACAAAGTGTTAGGTGCCAAGAATTGCTTGAAAGCTCCTGATCACTAGGCTGTTCATTCGGAGTGTGGGAGTTCTTGGGTGTGGTACACTGTAGACACATTTAATCAGAGGGCAGTGTGGCCTACATGTTCTCTGAGGTTCCTTTACTCCTGAGGTTCTAAGTGGCAAGGGATTTTGGATAAGGGAGAAACTTCAAAAAGTTACAGTGGCTGAAGAAAGCCTAAGAGAAAAGTAGGGACTGAAATTGTACCCTGAAGGCTGGGCAGAGTTGGAAGGACATTAGTTCCTCCAGACGGGAGAACATATGATCAAAGACTAACTGTGGACAATTATCACAGATCAAAGACTAGCTGGGGACAATGATCACAGTGACTGCAGGATGATGGAATACTTATGAAGCAAATAATATGTAAATAAGATTTATTTGTGTCAGAGAGGGGGCAGCATTTAAATAACTGGCAGTTGAAAATTGTAACATATTAGTTATATGTCTAAAATTAGATGTTGAGAATAAACAGCTATTTCAGAAGAATGGACACAGTATTAAATTAAAATACAAGTAAGATTTATTTGTTGGAGGAAGTGGGAGAGGAAGGTACATGTTCAGTTGACTCAACAGTTTAAATCATATCTAAGACATTTACATATCAGCTATATGCTAATCCTTACAATTAGTAATTAAATTCATTTTGCAAAAACATCAGTGAAAGCTTTGCTGTGAAGCATTTTTGTAGGAGGCTAGTTGAAATTATTGTTAAATGCCTATTTGAAAGGGCAATTAGACTATTCTATAGTTCAAGCTTTTCACTAAGTTACTTAGTGAGTGATATTTAATGAAGTTCTGTTATATATAGATCAGAGGTCTGAAGCTGCTGGGAATTCTTGTATTTTAATAAAGTAAGCAGTCAAGAATTGTTTAATGATAATAAGAGTAGCTTGACACAGATACATATTTAGTCACCTGTTTAACAATCACAGAATGTCAGCCCTAAAGAGCACCTTAGCTGATCTAGGCCAAGACCTTCAGCATCATACAGTCTTGTAGCCTAGAGAGATTTTTCTCTGTCTCTTCCTAAACCTCTACCATAGTGGTTCTCAAAGTGTGGTCCTGCATCAGCATCATCAGGGACCTTTTTAAAAATGCAAATTCTGGCTGGGCGTGGTGGCTCACAACTGTAATCCCAGCACTTTGGGAGGCTGAGGCGGGCAGATCACTTGAGGTCAGGAGTTTGAGACCAGCCTGGCCAACATGACAAAACCCCGTCTCTACCAAAAATATAAAAATTAGCCAGATATGGCGGCACCCACCTGTAATCCCAGCTACTCGGGAGGCTGAGCCAGGAGAATTGCTTGAACCCAGGAGGCAGAGCTTGCAGTGAGCCGAGATCTTGCCACTGCACTCCGGCCTGGGCGACAGAGCGAGACTTCATCTCAAAAACAAAAAAAAAAAAAAAAAAAGAGTTAAAAAAATGCAAATTCTTAGGCCCCACCTCTGATCCCCTGATCGACTGAATGGAAACTCTGGGGTGGACCCAACAATATGTAGCTTAATAAGCCCTCCAGGTGATCCTGATCCATCCTGGGCTTTGAGAACTGCTTCCCCACACTACAGCTTCAAAATATCTTGAGGCAATAACTTCTCTTAGATCACTGTCAGTCACACAGAGAAATACTTTCGGTTTTATGTCTAAATTTATCTTCCTAAAGCTTTGAAGGGTGGAGCACACTATCTTCAGAAGTGTAGATTCTTTTCTCACATTCCTTTATGGGCAACAGGCTAGGGTGCATCTCAGCAGAAGGGGGGCCAAGCCTGGGAGGGGATGAAGACAGAGCTGACGCTTAGCAGGGACATGGGGAAATAAGGGCTGATTTTAGCCATTATTTGATTATTTGATAATCCAAGATTCGCTCCAAAGAAGAGCACAGCATAGTCTGGTTCAGGACCTGGGTTTTTAAGACTAGTAACACTGAGTCAGAGATTCACAAGGTTGGGGGCGGGGAATCTTTGGAGCTAGATATAGAGATAAGATGATGGGAATCATCTCTACTGGCCAACATTGTTCTAGAAATTGTCTGAATAAAGTATGACAGAATAGAGAAAAGTCCAACCCTCTGGGGATATAGCACTGACAAGGAAAAAATAGCCTCAGATGACTGGCTGCAACTTAGGGCAGGATTCTACTGCTCCCCTCCCCATCATTTCTGCCAACCCAGCATTAGCTGAGAAATCCAGTGATCCAGGATGCCCAAGTGATGAGGGCGGAAGGAGCACATAGGCGGTTCAACTGTGCTGCTGAGGTCTTCCCAGCGCTGTTTGGGATCTGTTCCAGAGGAGGGAAGGACTGTGCAAATGGATGGTGGCTACTGTTTTGTCTGCCTAGAGTGGGGTAGCACTCTGTTCTCAGAAATATTGCTTTCCACAGTGTGATTTAATGGGATCTCTCAGTTTCTGACTGATCTGCTTCCCTAACTCAGTGATTGGCTACAGGAGGCATGTTCCCCAAGTTCAGTCTTGATACTTCTGACCTTCAACCAGATGGAAGATCTTGGGTTTGCTCAGGTGGCAAAACTGTGAGGTATGAGTCTGAGCTGTTTGGTGGCCATGTCCCACAGGCTGTGCAGAAGAAGCCAGTCTGTGGTGGGAGAAAGTGGCTGGTACACTGAAAGAAGTAGAAACAAGAGACAGAGAAAGGGTGGGAGGTGTTCCAGTCCCAGCTGTGGTCATTCCTGAGGTCCAGCTCATACCCACCCTTCCTGCAGTTCAGTTGGGTGAGCCTACAAATCTCCCTTTTCTGCCTAAGCCAAATTGTTCCTCTGGATATAGTGTCTAACTTCTTGTCATCTTTCTGAAGATGCTTTAACTGGCAAAGCATCCATCAGGGTTCTATTTTGGTTTTAGAAGTAATAATGATTATTTTATTTTATTTTATTTTATTTTCCCAGTGGATAAAAAATCATCCTTATGCTATTTTTTTTTATTGTGGTGAAATATACAATACATAAGATTTGCCATTTTAACATTTTTTAGTGTGCATTAAGAACATTCACATTGTTGTGACATCACCATTCATCTCCAGAACTTTTTCATCTTCCCCAACTGAAACTCTTATACCCATTAAATAATACCTCCCCATCTCAGGCAACCACCAGAGGATTTCTAGTCAAAAGTAGAATGGTGGTTTTATTTGCATTCTAATACTTCCCTGAGAACAATTCTTGAGGTTTGAGACATTGGGCAGGTTAACTTCAGGACAGAGATGAGACTCCTAGGTTCCTTCACATGGCTACACTTTTCCAATTGAAATTCACCAACTACTTTTCTATCTCACCTCAGTAGTGTGAGTAACCTTAAGTTGAACAGGCAGGACTTGGAGGGTCTAATTATAATACAATTTTACTTTTAACTCCCACTACTGCTTTAAATGTAGTCTGTGGAATTAGTCTTTGTCCCACCCTCGATTAAATTTAGAGCAATATGACTATGCCATTTATTCATGTGTAATAAAAAAGTCTTGCAATTAGTAATTAAAATGTCCAATCTTGGGTAATCATAACACAATCAAATCCAGGAGGCTCCTCCTCTCCCGAGCTCAGATGAGAAGCCTGTAGTGAGGAAGGTATGAGGTAAGCTGTTTCCATATGATTTCATCTAATGCTTTTACTTTTTTTTTTTTTTTTCTTTTTCCTTTTTGAGACAGAGTTTCACTCTTTTTGCCCAGGCTGGAGTGCAATGGCACAATCTCGGCTCACTGCAACCCCCACCTCCCAGGTTCAAGTGATTCTCCTGCCTTAGCCTCCCAATAGCTGGGATTACAGGTGCCTGCCACCATGCCCAGCTAATATTTTGTATTTTTAGTGGAGACAGGGTTTCACCATGTTGGCCAGGATGGTCTCGATCTCTTGACCTCGTGATCCGCCCACCTTGGCCTCCCAAAGTACTGGGATCACAGGCATGAGCCACCATGCACGAACAGCTTTTACCTTTTCTTCTGCAGTTTGTCAAGTGTGTTTTCTGACCCTGCAAGCATAAATTGAGGAAGGGAGAAGAGGTGTGGGGTACAAGGAATGCTTACCTGGCTGGTACTGTTATGTTGAGCTAACAGGGGGCTCTAGAAACTTGGCAGATGTTTAGAGCTCTCTGGTGGCCATGTTAATAGACTGTTCTTCAAAGACCCAACCCTCATCACTGGGTATCTCTCATTACTAATTTCCCTAGTTGGGGCAAGTACAGCTCTATTTTGGATGGCCATTTCCTTCTTCTTCGGCCCTTAGAAACTTCGGATTATTTATGGCTTACTCTACTGAGGTTTTGCTGCCCCTCTAGGTAACACCCAGGACAAGACCTAAATTGATCCTTTGTGCTGGCTGTCACTTGTATGAGGCCCCCAAAGGGATTAACAGCCCACCAAAGTGGCATTAAAATTACTTTGTAATGAAAACATCTGAACAATTAGCAGCCACAGAAAAACATTAAACTTAAGCAGAACCTGTCAGCCAAGAGTTTTGTGTCCTGCCAGAAGCTTATTTCATAAATCAAGGAGAAATAAACTCCTTCCCAGACAAGCAAACACTGAGGGAATTTGTCACCACTAGATCAGCTGAACAGGAAATGCTCAAAGGGGTCTTAAACATGGAAATGAAAGGTGAATTTTCACCATTATGAAAACACACAGAAATATAATAGACACACAGAACTAAATGAAATAGAGATTTAAAAATACAAAGGATTGTTGAAATGAAAAGTGGTTCTTTGAAAAGGTAAATAAAAATGATAAACCACTAGCTAGACTAACAAAGAACAGAGAAGATCCAAATAAACACAATCAGAAATGAAAAAGGAGGCATTACAACTGAAACCACAGAAACACAAAAGATCATTAGAGACTATTATGAGTAGCTGTACACTCACCAACTAGAAAATCTAGAAAATTCACAGTTCATATAAAACAGCCACACAAAGGAGGAAAAGAAAAGAATCAAATGGCAACACAACAGAATTTCATTGAACCACAAAGACAGATAAGGGAAAAAAAAGAAGCAAAGATTTTATAAAAACAACTTGAAAACTATCAGCAATATGATAGGAACAAAGCCTCCTGTGTTGATATTAACCTTTAATATAAATGGATTAAATGTGCCACTTAAAAGGTAGAGTTTGGCAAACAGGATTTAAAAAACATGATCCAACTATATGTTGCCTACAAGAAGCTCACCTTACCCATAAAAACACATAGACTAAAAGTAAAGAGGTGGAAAATGAGATTCCAAGTAAATGGAAATCAAAAGTGAGCAGGAATAGCTATGCTTATATAAGATAACACAGACTTTAAACCAAAAACAGTAATATAATTTTAAAAATGAAGGCCATTATATAATAATCAAGGGATCAATTCAGCAAGAGGATATAACAATTCTAAACATATATGCACCCAACATCAGAGTGCCCAAATTCACAAAACAAGTATTACTTGACCTAAAGAAAGATAGACAGCAATACAATAATAGCAGGGGGCTTTAATACCCCACTCACAGCACTAGAGAAATCATAGAGACAGAACATTAACAAAGAAACATTGGAATTAAATTGGACTTTAGACCAAATAGACTTAACAGACATTTACAGAACATTCTGCCCCAAAACCACAAACAACTACAATGTACATTCTTTTCATCAGTGCATGGGATGTTCTCCAAGATAAACCACATGTTAGGCCACAAAACAAGTCTTAACACATTTTAAAAAATCAAAATTATATCAAGTATTTTCTCAGACCACAATGGAATAAAGCTAGAAATCAATATCAAGAGGAACTTTGGAATCTATACAAATTAAACAACATAATCCTGAACAATCGCTGGGTCAATGAATAAATGAAGACAGAAGTTAAAATTTTTCTTTGAAAAGAATGAAAATGAAAACACATCATAACAAAACGTGAGATACAGCAAAAGCAGCGCTAGGTGAGAAGTTACATCAAAAAAGTAGAAAGATCACAAATTAACAATCTAATGTTACACCTCAAGGAGCTAGAAAAACCAGAACAAACCAAACCCCAAAGTTAGCAGTAGAAAAGAAATAGCAAAGATTAGAGCAGAACTAAATGAAATAGAGATTTAAAAATACAAAGGATTGTTGAAATGAAAAGTGGTTCTTTGAAAAGATAAACAAAAATGATAAACCACTAGGTAGACTAACAAAGAAAAGAGAAGATCCAAATACAATCAAAAATGAAAAGGGAGACATTACAACTGAAACTACAGAAATACAAAATATCATTAGAGACTATTATGGGTAGCTGTACACTCACCAACTAGAAAATCTAGAGGAAATGGATAGATTCCTGGAAATACACAACATGCCAAGATTGAACCAGGAAGAAATAGAACACCTGGATTGATACAGTTTGGCAGTGTCCTCACCCAAAACTCATCTTGAACTGTAGCTTCCACAGTTCCCATGTGTTGTGGGAAGGACCCAGTGGGAGATAATTGAATCACAGGGGCAGGCCTTTCCCATGCTGTTCTCATGATATTGAATAAGTCTCACGAGATCTGATGGTTTTATAAAGGGGAGTTTCCCTGCTCAAGTTCTCTTAGCTTGTCTACTGGCATATAAGATGTGCCTTTCACCTTCCACCATAATTGTGAGGCCTCCCCAGCCACGTGGAACTGTGACTTCATTACATCTCTTTCTTTTGTAAATTGCCTAGTATCAGGTATGTCTTTATCAGCAGCGTGAAAATGGACTAATACATGGATGAACCAATAATGGGCAGCAAAATTGAATTAGTAATAAAAAAAAAACCCCAAGGGAAAAAAAAAAAAGCCTAGGACCAGACAGATTCATGGCCAAAAAAAATATACAAAGAAGAGCTAATACTGATTCTCTGGAAACTATTCTGAAAAATCAAGGCAGTGTATCACCCTGATACCCAAACCAGACAAGGACACAACAACAACAAAACCACAAACCAGTGTCTCTGATGAACATAGACACAAAAATCCTCAACAAAATATGAGCAAATTGAATCCAGTAGCACATCAAAAACGTAATACATGGCCGGGCGCAGTGGCTCACGCCTGTAATCCCAGCACCTTGGGAGGCCGAGGCAGGTGGATCACGAGGTCAGGAGTTTGAGACCAGCCTACCAACATGGTGAACGATGTCAGGAGTTCCAGACCAGCCTGACCAACATGGTGAAACCTCGTCGCTACTAAAAGTACAAAAAAAAAAAAAAAATTTCCAGGCATGGTGGTGCACGCCTGTACTCCCGGATACTTAGGAGGCTGAGGCAGGAGAATTGCTTGAACCCGGGAGGCGGAGGTTACAGTGAGCCGAGATCATGCCACTGCACTCCAGTCCAGGTGACAGGGTGAGGCTCCATCTCAAAAAAAAAAAAACCAAAAACATAATACACGTAATCAGATGGGATTTATCCCAGGGATGCAAGGAATGTTCAACATATGCAAATCAATAAACATGATACATCACATAAACAGAATTAAGAACAAAAACAGATCATCTCAATAGACACAGAAAAAATGCTTAGTAACATTTGGCACCCTTCATGCATTGTAAAAATCTTCAACAAACTAGGCATAGAAGGAAAGTGCCTCAACAGAATAAAGGCCATATACAACAAACCCACAGCCAACACTATACTTCATGGGGAAAAGTTAAAAGCATCCCCTCTAAGAACTAGAACAAGAAAACTTTTACCACTCTTATTCAACATGGTACTGAAAGTTTTCACCAGAGCAATCAGGCAAGAGAAAAAAAATGAAACGCATCAAAATTGGAAAAGAAGTCAAATTAGACTATTTGCTATGATATGATCTTATATCTAGAAAACCCCAAAGATTCCACCAAAAAACTATTAGATTTGATAAATGAGTTCAGGAAAGTTTCAGGATACAAAATTAATGTACAGAAATTGGTAGCATTTGTATACATCAATAATGATCTAGCTGAGGACCAAATCAAGAAGGCAATCCCATTTACAATAGCTACAATTTTTTTTTTTTTTTTTTTTTTGAGATAGAGTCTTGCTCTGTCACCCAGGCAGGAGTGCAGTGGAGTGATCTCAGCTACCTGGGAGTATATTTAACCAGGAAGGTGAAAGATCTCTATAAGGAGAACTACAAAACATTGATGAAAGAAATCATAGATGACACAAACAAATGGAAAAACATCTCATGCTCATGAATTGAAGGATCAATATTGTTAAAATGACCATACTTTCCAGGGAAATTTATAGATTCAACACAATCCCTATTAAATTACCAATGCCATTTTTCACTGAATTAGACAAAATAATCCTTAGAAATTTAGAAACTGGAGTGCAGTGGCACGATCTCCGCTCACTGCAACCTCTGCCTCCCGGGTTCAAGCTTCCTGAGAGGCTTGATTCTCCTGCCTCAGCCTTCTACATAGCTGGGATTACAGGCATGTGCCACCACACCTGGCTAATTTTTGTATTTTTGTAGAGACGTGGTTTCGTCATGTTGGCTAGGTTGGTCTCAAACTCCAGACCTCAGGTGATCTGCCCATCTCAGCCTCCCAAAGTGCTGGGATACCAGGTATGAGCCACTGCGCCTGGCCAACAGTGACTCTTGAAAGGACTGTTGCCTTCCTCCCTTGAGACGCATTTGCCTTTATTCCTACCCTTCATGTCCTATCATAAAGCCAACAGCTGAGCGGATGCACACTTTTCAATCCTATGTCGACTACGTGTTCAGAAAAATTTGTTTTTTGTGTGGAACTTGGCCAAAGAAATTCATCACTATAAGCAATTGATAGCCACCAATGAGCATGGTATTAATCAATTATGCTTTCCTTTTTTTGGATACCATGTTAGTATTCATTCTATAGATTGTTCATGCATGTATGCATGTATATGTTCCCATATTTTATGACAGATCACTAAGGCTGTCCTCTGGAATATTTTTTGGGGGGGTCATGGAAGTAGTATGGGCAGCTTGACAGCCTCCTAGCTCAGTGTTCATTTGTAATACCACGTTGACTGATAGTAACTCAGTTTTGTCCCTAGCTGTCTTCTGGTATTTTCAATGGATACTAATTCTGGTAACTTCATATTCAGGTTGTTTGAAAATTGAGTTAAACAGCTTTTGTTTAGCCAAATGCTTCAAACTTATTTGCTTCAAAAGACATTTGGGGATAAGACTATATCTCTAGAATGTGGAGCAAAGACTAAAGCAAAGAGAGCTTAAATGTTCCAATCCCATCATTCCCGAATGCACATTTGCACTACATCTATCTAGTACAGAATGAAGTAACATGGACTCTAAGTTTTGACTGTAAACTTTTGGTTTCACCCTGTTATGTTTCCTCCCTTTGTGGTTAGCCACTTTGGGAGGGGATTTCCGGAGATGCAGGCTTTACAGTTTGTTTCCCAAAATATTTTGTATGATTTTGTGTGAGAGTGCATTGCCTACTCTGTGATACCTAGGCTGCAGAGATATGATTTATAAACATGGTCACATTATCATAATTTGTCCCAGTGATGAGAGGAGGTGCTTCTCCCAAGACCAGTTCTTTCCTAGGAAAGAAAAAACTTAATTTTTTTTAATTGTAGTAAAATATAAATAAAATAAAATTTACCATTTTAACCATTTTCTTTTCTTCTTTCTTTCTTTCTTTCTTTCTTTCTTTCTTTCTTTCTTTCTTTCTTTCTTTCTCTCTCTCTCTCTCTCTCTCTTTCTTTCTTTCTGAGACGGAGTCTCGCTCTGTCGCCTAGGCTGGAGTGCTGTGGCACAATCTTGGCTCACTACAACCTCTGACTCCCAGGTTCAAGCGATTCTCCTGCCTCAGTCTCCCAAGTAGCTGGGATTACAGGCATCTGCCACCATGCCTGGCTAATTTTTGCATTTTTAGTAGAGATGAGGTTTCACCATGTTGGCCAGGCTGGTCTGTGACCTCAAGTGATTCACTCTCTTTAGCCTCCCAAAGTGCTGGGATTACAAGTGTGAGCCATTGTGCCCAGCCCATTTTAACAATTTTTCAAGTGTATAATTCAATGGCATTAAGTTCACAAGGTTGTGCAACCATCACTGCTATCCATTCCCATTAAACAATAACTCCTTCTTCCCCCTCCATCTAGTCCCTGGTAGCCACCATTCTACTTTCTGTCTCTATAAATTTGACCACTCTAGGTGCTCATAGAAGTGAAGACAAATAATATTTGTCCTTTTTTTGTCTGGATTATTTCTCTTAGCATAATGTTTTCTATGATCATTTATGTTGTAGCCTGGATCAGAGTGTCATTCAGCTTTAAGACTGAATAATCCATTGTATGTATATATCACATCTTGTTTATCTGTCATCTGTTGAGGGCCACTTGGGTTGTTTTCACCTTTTAGTTATTGTGAATAATGCTGCCATGAACATTAGTATGCAAGGGTCTGTTTGAGTCCCAGCTTTCAGTTCTTTAGGATATATACCTAGCAGTGGAATTGTTGGATGGTATGGTAATTCTGCTTAACTTTTTGAGGAACTGAAGAAAGGAAAACTGTTGTGGTATTGTACTTTTTTCTTCACCAACCACAAGTTGTATCTCTAGGCCCCAAATGTGATGTGACAGAATGTCTCAGAATACACCATTGCTATTTAGAATGAGGCTTGGGGTCATGGGGACATCTCTTCAGCCTATCAAATGCTCTAGAGCTGGTTTGGTATCTCTCATAAAGGGCAATTCAGTTAGGGGTATCTTGTCTGAACCTGTGACATCTCTCTACAGAAGAACTCCAGGTCCTTCTCCAACAGGACCCTTATTTTTAGGGCAACTATAAAACTAATTCTGTAGTTTTGGATTGGTGCAGACTGGGGCTTTTCTGGAATTGGACTAAAGTCTGGGACTGCTCTAAGCAAGACTAGAAAAATGAATTTTCCTAAGCTGCTAAATCACATTCATCACCAAGTCCTGCCAATTCTGATTCCTCCATATCACCTGATCCTGTTTTCTTTCCATCTCCACTGCCATGATCCTTGTCCAAGGTCCCCTCATCTCTGGTGAACCTCTGCATATCTTGCTGATCTTCCTACATATACTCTTTTCTTCACACTGTAGCCAGAATGATCTTTTTGAAATTCAGATCTGATCATGTCACCAACAGGATTTTGGGAGGAACCTAATAAGATGATTATAAAGTTCATATGGAAAAGTAAACAGGTAACACTCAGGAAGTTTTTGAAAGATAAGAGTAAGGAGAAGGGGTCAGCCCCATCAAATAGCAAAGTAGATTACAGGCCATATACAGAGGCTCATGCCTGTAACCCCAGCACTTTGGGAGGCTGAGGCAGGAGGATTGCTTGGGTCTGGGACTTTGAGACCAGCCTGGGTAACATAGTGAGACCCCATCTCTACTAAAAATAAAATATTAGCTGGGTGTGGTGGCATGCTCCTGTAGTCCCAGCTACTATGGAGGCTGAGGTGGGAGGATCACAAATACATTATAAAAGCCATAAGTACTGAACTGGTTTCACATCAGCACATGGATAGGCAAATCAATGGAACAAAATGGAGAACTATAAATGAGACACAAAATAGATGAGAATTTAAATTATAATGAAGGTGGCAATTTGAATCAGTAGGGAAAATTTGTTTTTGAATAATTGGGTGTTGAGACAATTGGGAAAAAATTTGTTTCCTTAACTCACACATCACACCAAAGCAAGTTCCAAGCGTTTGAAGATGTTAAAAATATATTTTAAAGTGAAACCATAAAAATTCAAAAAGAAAATTCAGGAGAATGTCTATGTTCAGAGTACAAAGGGTTTTCTAAAAATGAAATAGCTCAGAACCTTTCAAAGAAATGATTGGTAAATTTGTCTACATACAGATTAAAATTTTCTTCCTGGAAAAATGGAAATGACAAGCTGGTAAATATATGAGGGACAAGGTATACTATCTTTAATATATATAAAGTATTCTTACAAATCAATTACAAAGACCAATTATAAACAGGAAAGCAGACAAAGAACATGGACAGGCAGTTCACAGAAATAATTCAAATCATCTGAGTGCCGTGGTTCATGTCTGCAATGCTAGCACTTTGGGAGGCCGAGGTGGGTGGATCACTTGAGCTCAGGAGTTCAAGGCCAGTGTGGGCAACATAGCAAGACCCCATCTCTTGCACAAAAAACACAAAAATTAGCTGGGTATGGTGGCATGCACCTGTAGTTCCAGCTCTTTGGGAGGCTGAGGCCAGGAGGATCACTTGAGCCAGTGAAGTGAAGGTTACAGTGAGCCAAGATTGGGCAACTGCACTCCAGCCTGGGCAACAGAGGGAGACTGACTCTGTCTTAAAAAATACAATAATAATTCAGATGGCTTTTAAATATGTATATGAAAAGATACTTCACCTCTTTTTCAATAACAGAAATGCAATTAAATAATACAATAATACTAATTCTATTTATCAAGTTACAAAATAAAAATTTCTGGTATTACATCGTGTCGGCAAAAGTATTTTTTCAAAGGACAATTTAAAAATATCTATCAAAATGAAAAACTTATTTCCTGTTTGACCTAGCAATTTCATTTCTAGGAATTTTTCTGAAAATTATGAAAGACTCCTATACAAAGATACCCTAAGAACATTGTAGAAGCAATGATTAATTCTGGTGGAGGAGGGTACACAAGAGACTTCCAGAGGAGAATCATCACCAGAAGAATAAAACATCACACACTTTCTTAGCTACAATAAGATAAATTCCTCACTGACAGCCAGTGTGTGATACAGTTCATGTATGTTCATCTGGATGACTTAAAAAATCTAAGTGAAGCAAAAACTATTGCTTGCTGAGTTCTAAAGGTTAGAGAAGGAGCTCTTTGTCAGGCCTCTGAACCCAAGCCTGCACATATACATCCAGATGGCCTGAAGCAACTGAAGAATCACAAAAGAAGTGAAAATGGCTGGTTCCTACCTTAACTGATGACATTACCTCATGAAATTCCTTCTCCTGGCTCAGAAGCTCCTCCACTGAGCACCTTGTGACCCCCGTCCCTGCCTGCCAGAGAACAACTCCTTTGACTGTAATTTTCCGCTACTCGCCCAAATCCTATAAAACTGCCCCACCCCTATCTGCCTTCGCTGACTCCTTTTTCAAACTCTGCCCGCCTGCTCCCAGGTGAAATAAACAGCTTCATTGCTCAAACAAAGCCTGTTTGGTGGTCTCTTCACATGGACATGTGTGACATTGGGTGCCGAAACCCAGGACAAGAGGACGCCTTTGGGAGACTGGTCCTCTGTCCTCACCCTCACTCTTTGAGGAAATACACCTATGACCTCAGGTCCTCAGACCAACCAGCCCAAGGAACAGCTCACCAATTTCAAATTGGGTAAGTGGTCTTTTCAGTCTCTTCTCCAGCCTTTCTCACTACCCTTCAATCTCCCAGTCCTTCCCATTCCAGTTCTTTTTTCCTTTCTGGTAGAGACAAAAGAGACACATTTTATCTGTGGACCCAAAACTCCGGTGCAGGTCACGGACTCAGGAAGACAGTCTTCCCTTGGTGTTTAATCACTGTGGGGACACCTGCCTGATTATTCACCCACACTCCATTGGTGTCTGATCACTGCAGGGATCCCTGCCTTGGTCATTCACCCACATTCCCTTGGTGGCAAGTCAATTGTGGGGATGCCTGCTTTGGCTGCTCACCCACATTGCATGCCAGAGCTGCTCACCACCCCCCTTCTCCGTGTCTCTACCCTATCTTCTCTCTAGACTTGCCTCCTTCACTATAGGTAACCTTCCACCCTCCATTCCTCCTTCTCCCTTAGTCTGTGTTCTCAAGAACTTAAAACCTCTTCAACTCACATCTGACCTAAAACATAAATGCCTTATTTTCTGCAATGCCACTTAACCCCAATACAAACTCGACAATGGTTCCAAATAGCCAGAAAACGGCACTTTTGATTTCTCCATCTTACAAGATCTAGATAATTCTTGTTGTAAAATGGGCAAATGGTCTGAGATGTCTGACGTCCAGGCATTCTTTTACACATTGGTCCCTCCCTGGTCTCTGCTCCCAATGCAACTCATCCCAAATCTTTCTTTTTTCTCTCCTGTCTGTTCCTTCAGTCTCTACCCCAACCTCTGAGTCCTTTGAATCCTCCTTTTCTACAGACCCATCTGACTTCTCCCATCCTCCCCAGGCTGCTCCTTGCCAGGCAGAGCCTGGTCCCAATTCTTCCTCAGCCTCTGCTCCCCCACCCTATAATCCTTCTATCACCTTCCCTCCTCACACCAGGTCTGGCTTAAAGAGGTGACTGGAGCTAAAGGCATAGTCAAGGTTAATGCTCCTTTTTCTTTATCCAACCTCTACCAAATCAGTTAGCGTTTAGGCTCTTTTTCATCAAATATAAAAACTCAACCCAGTTCATGACCCATTTGACAACAACCTTTAGACGCTTTACTGCCCTAGATCCAGAAGGACCAGAAGGCCATCTTATTCTCAATATGCATTTTATTACCCAACCCACTACCGACATTAAAAAAAAAGCTCCAAAAATTAGATTCTGGCCCTCAAACCCCACAACAGGACTTAATTAACCCCACCTTCAAGGTGTACAATAATAGAGAAGAGGCAGCCAAGTAGCACCATATTTCTGAGTTGCAGTTCCTTGCCTCCACTGTGAGAGAAACCCCAGCCACATCTCCAGCACACAAGAACTCCAAACACCTGATCTGCGGCTGCCAGGGGGTCCTCGATGACCTACTCCTCCAGAAGCTCGCTTCAAGTGCTGGAAATCTGGCCACTGGGCCAAGGAATGCCCACAGCCCGGGATTCCTCCTAAGCCATGTCCCATCTGTGCGGGACCCCACTGGAAATCAGACTGTCCAACTCACCTGACAGCCACTCCCAGAGTGGAACTCTGGCCCAAGGTTCTCTGACTGACTCCTTCCCAGATCTTCTTGGCTTAGCGGCTGAAGACTAATGCTGCCTGATTGCCTCAGAAGCCCCTGGACCATCATGGATGCCGAGCTTTGGGTAACTCTCACATTGGAGGGTAAGTCCGTCCCCTTCTTAATCAATATGGAGGCTACCCACTCCACATTACCTTCTTTTCAAGGGCCTGCTTCCCTTGCCCCTATAACTGTTGTGGGTATTGACGGCCAGGCTTCTAAACCTCTTAAAACTCCCCAATTCTGGTGCCAACTTAGACAATATTCTTTTATGCACTCCTTTTTAGTTATCCCACCTGCCCAGTTCCCTTATTACTAGCATTTTAATTAAATTATGTGCTTCCCTGACTATTCCTGGGCTACAGCCACACCTCATTGCTACCTTTTCTCCCAGTTCAAAGCCTCCTTCACATCCTCTCCTTGTATCTCCCCACCTTAATCCACAAGTATAGGACACCTTTACTCCCTCCTTGGCAATGGATGATGCACCCCTCACCATCCCATTAAAACCTAATCACCCTTACCCTGCTCAATGCCAATATCCCATTCCATAGCACACTTTAAAGGATTAAAGCCTGTTATCACTCGCCTGTTACAGCATGGCCTTTTAAAGCCTATAAACTCTCCTTACAATTCCCCCATTTTACCTGTCCAGAAACCAGACAAGCCTTACAGGTTAGGTCAGGATCTGCACCTTATCAACCTAATTGTCTTGCCTGTCCACCCCGTGGTGCCAAAGCCATATATACTCTCCTATCCTCAATACCTCCCTCCACAACCCATTATTCTATTCTAGATAAACCTAACTGACCCCATAGATCCTAAATCCTTTCCCCACTCCTCTTTCCATTCCTTAAAAACAGCCCTAAAAGCTGCTCCCACACTAGTTAGCTCTGCCTAACTCATCCCAATATTTTTCATTGCACACAGCCGAAGTGCAGGGCTGTGTGGTTAGAATTCTTACACAAGAGCTGGGACTGCGCCCTGCAGCCTTTTTGTCCAAACAACTTGACCTTACTGTTTTAGGCTGGCCATCATGTCTCTGTGCAGCGGCTGCCACCACCCTAATACTTTTACAGGCCCTAAAAATCACAAACTATGCTCAACTCACTCTCTACAGTTCTCATAACTTCCAAAATCTATTTTCTTCCTCCCACCTGACGCATATACTTTCTGCTCCCTGGCTCCTTCAGCTATACTCACTCTTTGTTCAGTCTCCCACAATTACCATTGTTCCTGACCCGGACTTCAATCTGGCCTCCCACGTTATTCTGGATACCACACCTGACCCCCATGACTGTATCTCTCTGATCCACTTGGCATTCACTCCATTTCCCCTTATTTCCTTCTTTCCTGTTCCTCACCCTGATCACACTTAGTTTACTGATGGCAGTTCCACGAGGCCTAATCGCCACTCACCAGCAAAGGCAGGCTATGCTATAGTATCTTCCACATCTATCATTGAGGCTACTGCTCTGCCCTACTCCACTATCTCTTAGCAAGCTGAACTCTTTGCCTTAACTTGGCCCTCACTCTTACAAAGGGACCATATGTCAATATTTATACTGACTTTAAATATGCCTTCCATATCCTGCACCACCAAGCTGTTATATAGGCTAAAAGAGGTTTCCTCACTACGCAAGGGTCCTCCATCATTAATGCCTCTTTAATAAAAACTCTTCTCAAGGCTGCTTTACTTCCAAAGGAAGCTGGAGTCATTCACTGCAAAGGCCATCAAAGGGCCTCAGACCCCATTGCTCAAGGCAACAATTATGCTGATAAGACAGCTAAAAAAGCAGCCAGTATTCCTACTTCTGTCCCTCATGGCCAGTTTTTTTCCTTCTCATCTTTACTCCTATTTACTCTCCCACTGAAGTTTCCACCTATCAATACCTCCCCACTCAAGGCAGATGGTTCTTAGACCAAAAAATATCTCCTTCCAGCCTCACAGGCCCATTCCATTCTGTCATTTCATAACCTCTTTCATGTAGGTTACAAGCTGCTAGCCCGCCTCTTAGAACCTCTCATTTCCTTTCCATCATAGAAATCTATCCTCAAGGAAATCACTTCTCAGTATTCTATCTGCTATTCTACTACTCCTCAGGGATTTCTCAGTCCCCCTCCCTTCCCTACACATCAGGCTTGGGGATTTGCCCTTGCCCAGGACTGGCAAATTGACTTTACTCTCATGCCCAGAGTCAGGAAACTAAAATACCTGTTGGTCTGTGTAGACACTTTCACTGGATAGGTAGAGGCCTTTCCCACAGGGTCTGAGAAAGCCACCACAGTCATTTCTTCCCTTCTGTCAGACATAATTTCTCGGGTGGCCTTCCCACCTCTAAGTAGTCTGATAATGGACCCACCTTTATTAGTCAAATCACCCAAGCAGTTTCTCAGCCTCTTGGTATTCAGTGGCTCCTGGTTTTACCTCAAACTGTCACCCTTAAGTCTCTCTTGAAGTGAATAGAAGATCTTCAGTGGCAAGGTACACTCCAATACTTTCACCCCGATGAAATCCTATTCCTTACTTTTATACTCTTTTTAAAATTTTTTTATTTTTTTGAGACGGAGTCTCGCTCTGTCGCCCAGGCTGGAGTGCAGTGGTGCAATCTCGGCTCACTGCAAGCTCCGCCTCCCGGGTTCATGCCATTCTCCTGCCTCAGCCTCCTGAGTAGCTGGGATTACAGGCGCCCACCACCATGCCCGGCTAATTTTTTTGTATTTTTAGTAGAGACGGGGTTTCACCGTGTTAGCCAGGATGGTCTCGATCTCCTGACCTTGTGATCCACCCGCCTCAGCCTCCCAAAGTGCTGGGATTACAGGCGTGAGCCACTGCGCACAGCCTATACTCATTCTCATTCTCGATCCATTCTTATGCTACCCTCTACGTCTCCTCAGCTATCTCCACCACACTATCAATCTCATTCACTATCTCCTAGCTGTTTCTAATTCTTCTTTAACAAACAATTGCTGGCTTTGCATTTCTCTTTCCTCCAAAATCGCGGAGGCCTCGACTTGCTCACTGCTAAAAAAAAGAGGACTCTGTATATTTTTAAATGAAGAGTGTTGTTTTTACCTAAATCAATCTGGCCTGGTATATGACAACATAAAAAACTCAGGGATAGAGCCCAAAAAACTCACCAACCAAGCAAATAATCATGCTGAACCGCTTTGGGCACTCTCTAATTAGATGTCCTGGGTCCTCCCAACTCTTAGTCTTTTAATACCTGTTTTTTTCCTTCTCTTATTTGGACCTTCTGTCTTCTGTTTAGTTTCTCAATTCATAGAAAACCACATCCAGGCCATCACCAATCATTCTATACGACAGATGCTCCTTGTAACAACCCCACAATATCATCACCCCTTACCACAAAATCTTCCTTCAGCTTAATCTCTCCCACTTTAGGTTCCCACACTGCCCCTAATCCTGCCCGAAGCAGCTCTGAGAAACATCACCCATTATCTCTCCATACCACCCCCCAACATTTAACTGCCCCAACACTTCTACACTATTTTGTTTTATTTTTCTAATTAATATAAGAAGACTGGAATGTCAGGCCTCTGAGCCCAAGCCTGCACATATACATCCAGATGGCCCGAAGCAACTGAAGAATCACAAAAGAAGTGAAAATGGCTGGTTCCTGCTTTAACCGATGACATTACCTTGTGAAATTTCTTCTCCTGGCTCAGAAGCTCCCCCACTGAGCACCTTGTGACCCCCATCCCTGCCTGCCAGAGAACAACCCCTCTGACTGTAATTTTCCACTACCCACCCAAATCCTATAAAACTGCCCCACCCCTATCTCCCTTCACTGACTCCTTTTTTGGACTCTGCCCACCTGCACCCAAGTGAAATAAACAGCTTTGTTGCTCACACAAAGCCTGTTTGGTGGTCTCTTCACATGGACATGCGTGACACTCAAAATTTTTTCTGGGACTGACATTAATTTTTACATGAATTCCTCTCCTATAAATACCCATATTTCCCTGTCTGTGAGTAACTTGCCAGTAATCCTACACTTACACATTTTCTGATGAAGCGTACTATCACATCTGTCCTCGGGCCCAGCTCCATAATTGGCAGGGCCCATGGCACAGTGAAAATGCAAGGCCTGTTGTTCAAAAATGAGTAACTTCAAGATGGTAACAACAGAACATTTAAAAAGCCCAGGGTCTTTGTAAACAAGGGGCCCTGTGTGTCTGTACAGGTCATAGGCTCACGAGGCCATCCCTGCCTGCTTTCCATTAATTATATTTCATCCATACTAAACTACTTTTGCAGTTCTCTTAAACAAGCCAAGCTTTTACTCATCACTTTGCACAAGCTGTTGTTTTTATCCGAATATTCTTCCATAGACCCTGCATCCTCCTCCCTGAAACTTCTACCCATCCATCACAATCCCTCAGATGTCATTTCCATGAGGCATTCTTTGTTCCAATCCTAGTAAGTGCTCCTCCTCTAGCTCTCTTGGCTACCTGTGCATACCTCCCTAAGGGCAGGAATTTTGTCTCTGCAAATCTCGGTGCCCAGCCCCTATCATAGTGCTGATTACTGACAATTAGTGGGTACTTCCCACATAGGAAGTAAGGTGTTAGGAATAGTGCCTAAGTAACTCACTTAATCCTCACATCAACCCAAGGAAGGAGCTGTATCATTCTCCTTTAACAAAGGAGACTCTGGAAGATAAAACACGTCCAGGTTCACACATCTTGGGGCAGAGGTGCTAATAAGAGTGAACTGAAGTTAATCATATTATTTATTCTCACCAGTAGCCTAAACCATGATAGATTAGTAAGCCTACGTTTGAAACTGCACGGTGTAAACAAACCTAAGAAAACAGGTAACTCCTCTGATCAGACTGTCTCTTTTATTTAAATAGTACAAGAGTACATTTGCATATTAAAGAGGGTGTCTTTTTACTGCCCCACACCTCAACCCATTGCCCAAATTTTTAATGATGACCGTTGAAACTCAGAATCAACCTTCGAGTTTCATTGCTTTGAGGTAAATGTTTGCTGTCTTTGGGCATTCTCTTTAAAATGCAAATGTTCTCCAATGTTAAAGCATTAAATTACTGACAGTATATTGAGTATGAATTTTTCACAGACTTTTACTCTAGCCTCAAGCAGACTGGAAAAATACTGGGCAGAAAATGATTACACAATCTGGCGAAACGTGGTTGATTGTCTATAAATGCCTTAAAGTAGTGATTCATGGTGTGCTGTTCACTGGGAGCTTAAACTGTTGATTTGTGGCCCTGTATGCAGATCCACTGAATGAGAGTCTCTGGGCCCCTAAAATCTGCATCTGAATGAGAGCCTTGGGTGATTCTGATGCATAGTAAAGTTCAAAACTAACTGCTTTAAGGTCTATTAAGCTTACAATAAAATGAGATGAAAATATCCTGCAGTCTATGTTTTGTTATTCTCACTACTTTTATACTGATATGAAAATTATAGGGGAAAATAGTGCCACAATATTACATGGTCAGGGCACAGGAAATTTGAAAATGGGGAGAAAATGGGATTGAAAGAAAAGGCCTAGAAAATGACACTTCAAAAATTCAGTTTTTTGGCCGGGTGCAGTGACTCATGCCTGTAATCCCAGCACTTTGGGAGGCTGAGGCAGGAGGATCACTTGAGCTCAGGAGTTTAAGACCAGCCTAGGCAACATGCTGAAACCCCATCTCTACAAAAAATACAAAAATTAGCTCAGTGTGGTGGTGTGCACCGGTAGTGCCAGCTACTAGGAAGGCTGAGGTGGGAGGATGGCTTGACCCCAGGAGTTGGAGGCTGCAGTGAGCAAAGACCATGCCACTGCACTCCAGCCTGGGCAACAAAGCCAGACTCAGCCTCAAAAAAAGAAAACAAAATTTTTTTTTGTTGAGTTTTTCTTTGGGCTGGTACTGTACCTGTTAAAGCTTCACAGGATAACTAGGATCAATTTTACATTCCATCTTAATCAGTGCCATTTGCTAAGTTAGTCTTTTGAGAGTGAATGAGCATATACTGCAGTGAGAAGACCGTGTATCTAAGAGCCATCCATCCATTCACTCAAGGACTGTCATTTGAGCCAGTGCAAGCCAAACACTGCACGAACTGCTGGAGATAGAAGGGTGAGCAAACATCTCATAAGACTTACGGACTGGTTAGAGAGAGAGGCAACAAAATTAGATATTGATATTGATATTTGTTTTCAAAACTTTAGTTTCGGAGTAATGGAATAAATTGCTATGTTAATGACAAAAACAGAAAGCGAGTTTGTTATTGCATTTCAGCTTTACTATATGGGGAAAAGTTAACATGGGGACTTACGGGGTTTGAGACTGTTTTTCTTTTCAGCCAAGCAATGGGTAAGAAAGCATTGTGGCACAAGTACTGAATTCATCAGCAATGTAAATGGGTCCCTGAACACCAGGAATTGATCTGTTTTAATGGTGCGGTTTTTCAGAATGCAGCCGAATTATCTCCACTTCCTACCCTACCACGTCTTTGAGTGTGTCTGGATCTTTGTCTGAATCTGTGAAGTGAGTAAAATGAGGAAGTTGGATGGGGTAGTTGCAAAGTGCTTTTGAAGTTATTCTTGTTCTTCTGTAACCGCCCAGTGGATTATTCTTGGCTGATGCCCAGATAGAACCGATTTATTAAGACAAGAGAATTGCAACGGAGAAAGAGTTTTATACACATAGAGCCAGCTAAACTCAGGAATGTCAAGTGGAGATGTTTTAGCTTTATTCTATTTGTGATGGGGAATCACAGAAGATTTATAAGCAAGAGAGAGAGAGAGATGAAAAACAAGTGTCTGGCCAGGCACAGTGGGTCATGCCTGTAATCCCAGCACTTTGGGAGGCTGAGGCGGGTGGATCACAAGGTCAGGAGTTCGAGACCAACCTGGCCGATATGGTGAAACCTCATCTCTACTAAAACTACAAAAATCAGCCAAGTGTGGGGCAGGTGCCTGTACTCCCAGCTACTTGGGAGGCTGAGGCAGGAGAATCACTTGAACTTGGGAGGCAGAGGTTGCAATAAGCAGAGATCACACCACTGCACTCTAGCCTGGGTGATAGAGCGAAACTTGGTCTCAAAAAAAAAAAAAAAAAAAAAGGAAAAACAAATGTCTAAGAAGATTGGCCTGATGGCTGTCTGAGTAGCCCCCATGATAGTGGCTGTGGTGCTGGGAAGGGGTGGTGATGGTAGATTTGGAAAGAGGAGACTGGAAGGCTATTGCTGAGGTCTCATTACCGATGGGTACAGGGTAACAGACAGAAAAAAATGGACTCATAAATGAACACCGATAAAGCAAATGAGGATGAGAAGTGCTTGTGTAGCACACACACTTTAATTGGTAGTTAAATTATTCCTGTCACGTGCAGCCACATTTGCAGATTGGGAAGTTTTTCACTCCGTAGTGGAGTTCTTTCTGTCCTTAGGAAGACAAGTTTGGACAGCTTACAAGAAAGGGGGCTGTAGAACACAGAGAGCAGAAAGGGCCAAGTTCTCAAGGGTGTAGTCATGGCCTCTCCCGGGGGCAACAAAGATGGGAGTTTGCGAGGCTGGCACAACTGAGCCCAGAACTTAGCCTTGTGGATCTTTTACACCAAGAAAAGGACTAGTTGCATGGGGCTTGGATAAGACCTAGCAGCTCAAGAAAGGGAAAGAGGGCAACTGGGGTAGACTGTACTTCAGAAAGCTGTGGCTTGGAGTGAACTTCCTTTGTGAAATTTGCTACAGGCAAGAAACTTAAGTTTTCTTCCTGAGTTATCAATCAGAATTGATCGAACTCTTAGTTGGCCGTGTAACCATAAAAGTAAATGGTAGGGACAGGAAACACAATATTTTGCCAAAAACTCTGATTTAAGACCATGTAAGCTTCATTATGCCTTTTATATAAAAAGAATGTCATTAATACAGATCTTGGACACTGCATTCTTCAAGGCTCCCTGACCAGCCGGTAGCAGGTGGTGACAGAGTCCAGGAGCCCCATCTCCTGACCTTTGCAGAGCTCCTAGAGCACCCTGTTCTCCCTGCTGCCTTTCCATTTGTCGGAGGACAGGCTCCACACTGTCTTCATACGTAAGGGAACAGCATAGTAACACTGTCAAATGAGCAATGGGACACGAGGCAGCTGGTGATAATTCTTGCCTTAGACTTTTGGCTCTCTGGGTATCTGTCATGAGGAATATCATGTTCAGGAGGATTTACTCACTAGGTATCTGCTTCTCAGACTCATGGGGATGAAAATCTGAAGTAGTCGTTCAAGTCACAGTTTTACCAAGTAGGTCTGATGCTTTGAACATGACGTAAGAATAAAAGTCAGAAAATACTCTATTGTAGGGCAAGATAAGCAAGGGATCCACTAACTGTTTTATTCTATTGTTCTACTTTTTTTAAAAACAATTGACCCAGCATTTTTGGAGGCCGAGGTGTGTGGATCACTTGAGGCCAGGAGTTTGACCAGCCTGGCCAAGATGGTGAAACCCCGTCTCTACTAAAAATACAAAAAAAATTAGCTGGGGGTGGTTGTGCATTTCTGTAGTTCCAGCTGTTGGGGAGGCTGAGGCAGGAGAATTGCTTGAACACTGGAGGTGGAGATTGCAGTGAGCCGAGATCATACCACTGCACTCCAGCCTGGGCGACAGAGCGAGACTCTGTCCCAAAAAAAAAAAAAAAATTGAGACAGGCCCTCACTCTGTTTCCCAGGCTGGAGTGCAATGTGGCACAATCATGGCTCACTGCAGCCTTAACCTCTTTGGTTTGAGTGATCCTTTTCCTTCAGTGTCCTGAGTAGCTGGGACTACAGATGCATGCCACTATGCCTGGCTAATTTCTTTGGTAGAGACAGGATTTTGCTATGTTGCCTGGGCTGGTCTCAAACTCCTGGCCTCAAGTGGTCCTCCTGCCTTGGCCTCCCAGAGTGCTGGGATTGCAGGCTCAGGTCACTACATTCATCCATAAAAAGTTTTATTGAGGGATAATTTACATAAAATTTTATCATTGTTAGTGTACAGTATAACAATTTCTACTATATTTATGGGTTTGTGCAACTGCTATCATACTTCATTTTGAGAATAGTCCCATCGTCCCAAAATATTCTTTCATGTCTATTTGCAGCTAACCCTGCTTCCCCCAGCCTTAGGAAACCACTGATGTTTTATCTCTATAACTTTGTCTCTTTTGACTTTCATAACATTGGAATATTTCAATAAGTAGTCTGTTGTGTCTGGCCTTTTTTAGTTAGCACAGTGTTTTTGAGGTTTATCCAAGTTGTAACATGAATCAATTGTCCTTTGCTTTTTGTTCTTGAATAGTACTTGCCTTATCCATTCATTGGTTGACAGACATTTGGATTGTTTTCAGTTTTTGGCATACAGGTTGTTATTTGAACTTGTGTTGTTATTTCTCATAGGGAAGGTTCTAGAAGTGGAATTGCTGAGTCATATGGCAAGCTTGTGTTTAATGTTTTAAGAAATGACCAATTATTTTCCAAAGTGGCTGTCCTACTTTACACTCCCACCCGCAGTGTATTAGGGTTCCAGTTTCTTCTTCACATCCTTATTATACTTGGTATTGTTCGTCTTTTTTTTTATTATTATTATAGCCATCCTTGTGGGCATTGTGGGTTTTTTTCAATATTTTTTTCTATTTCTTTATTTTATTCATTGTGTTTCCATTTTAATTTGTATTTCTTTATTGATTAAAGGTGTTGAGTATCTTTTTTTTCTTTCCAGACAAAGTCTCGCTTTGTCATCCAGGCTGGAGTGCAGTGGCACACCCATAGCTGACTGCAGCCTTGACCTTCCAGGTTCAAGTGATCCTCCCACTTCAGCTTTCTGCGTGGCTGGGTCTGCAGGTGCACACCACCACGCCCAGCTAATGTTTTGTTTTTGTGTTTTTTGGTAGTGATGGGGTATTGCTATGTTGCCAGGGCTGACCTAGAACTCCTGGACTAAAGCAATCCTCACACGTTGGCCGCTCAAAGTGCTGGGATTACAGGTGTGAGCCAGTGTGGCTGGCCTAACGTGTTGAGCATCTTTTCATGTGCTTATTAGCCATCTATAGATTTTCTTTGGTGAAATGTATATTCAAATCTTTCGCCCATGTTTTAAATTGGGTTTTTGTTATTTATCTATCGAAAGATGGGGTCTCACTCTGTTGCCCAGGCTGGAGTACAGTGGCGTAATCGTAGCTCACTGCAGTCTCAAACTCCTGGGCTCAAGCAATCTTCTTACTTCAGCTTCCCCAGTAGTTGGGAGCATAGGCATATGCCACCATCCCTGTCTATGGGTTTTTAATATTTTTATTGTTGAGTTTCATGGGTTTTTAAAATATATATTCTGCTCTCCCCGCCTCAGCAAACCAATGCGGGAACAGAAAACCAAATACCACATGTTCTCACTTACAAGGGGAGCTGAATGATGAGAACACATGGACACGTGGCGGGGAACAACACATACTAGGGCCTGTTGAGGGCTGGTGGGGAGGGTGAGCATCAGAAAGAATAACTAATAGATGCTAGGCTTAATAACTAGGTGATAGGTTGGTCTGTACAGCAAATAATCATGGTGCATTTTTGCCTATGTAACAAACCTGTACATCCTGCACATGTACCCTGGAACTGAAAAGTTGTTGAAAAATAAAATAAAATAAATAAAATATATATTCTGACTGTACATCCTTTGTGATGTATATGATTTGCAAATATTTTCTCCCAGTGTGTGGCAGGTAATGATGGCTTTTGAAGCACAAAAGTGGCATTTAAGTTTCTTCCATTTTCAAGTCTGCCTGATAGTCACTTTTTGTTGGGCCCTTTCACGTCTCCTCTGAGCATGCTGGGAATGTGTGGATAGCCAGGTTCCCCTTGATCTGCCCTGCACACACATGCAGCCCGCATCAGCCAGATGCTTGCCCCAATCCCGCTCCACTCGCCTGCTGCCAGGATCATGTCCATCAACAACACTGCTGTGCATAGACGTTGTCCACTGCTTCAAATCCAGTGAACCCCTTGACCATGGGAGTGAAAATGCCAGTGCTCACAGCTGGCCCTGGTAGAGCCCCTTTGACAGCAGAACAGGATAGGGGAATGGGAGCAGCTCCAGGCAAAAGCACTGCAGAGACTCACTGTTAGTAGTTTTAGTTTAGTTTAGAAGTTTTCCACCATAAATGCTTTTCAAATTGTTATATGCCTTTGGTTGGTGAAAATATCCAGCAGTTTGACTAATGAGTATGTGTTGCTCCATAATCACAAAAAAGACCACACAAAGTAAACTGTTCCAAAGCAGTACGTATAACACACGCAAATATTTTAAAAATTTTAAGTTTTCACACTAACTAACGAATTTTACTTAGCGTTTGTGAAACAGGGCCTCACATTTACAAAATTGGAATTTTGCTCCTGTTCTGAGAGTTGCAATGATTTTTGTGACTGTTCTAAAACTGAAACTGAAGCACTAGAATGAACCACGACAAACTTTTACCTTGGAAACTTGGGTACTTTTTGTTCAGGTACTTAGATTGTCATATTTTGTGGCATTGAATTTTGAGCTGGTTTTGCTATTTTGGTTTTAGGTAACTCAAATACAGTCCTTCAGGAACATGATGGATAAAATACTTCTGTGTCTGTGAACCTAACTGCCGTTTGTAAGTTTGCTACTCTAGAGGAAAATGAATTCCAGGTTCCAAACAACGCTCAAATGCTTGAAAGAGTCCCTCTCAGATATATCAATTCTGAAAAAATTGCATTTTTACTGTTGTTTTGCAATTTTTTTTTTTTTTTTTGAGACAGGGTCTCATTCTGTTGTCCAGGTTGGAGTGCAATGGCACAATCATGGCACACTGTAGCTTCAAATTTCTAGGCCCAAAAGTCCTCCCACTTCGGCCTCCTGCCGAATAGGGAGGAGGACCACAGGTGTACACTACCACACCCGGCTAATTTTATGATGTTTTGTAGAGACAAGGTCTCACTATGTTACCCAGGGGGTCTCAAAGTCCTGAACCCAAGTGATCCTCCTGCCTCAGCCTCCCAAACTATTGGGATTGCAGGTGTGGGCAACCATGCCTGGCTTGTTTTGCAAATATTTTACAATTCCATCTTCTCATTAAGAATATTATAGAAAGATGTTACCTGGGATGAAAAACATCATGAGAGAACAGAGTTTTATTTACATTAATATTTCTTTTGCCACTGCACTTGAGTGGGGATAATGCCTATTTAGTTCACCTACCCAAGTGACTGGCAGCTATTTTAAATAGATGAACTGGGCAGGGCACAGTGGCTCACTTGTGTGATCCCAGCACTTTGGGAGGCCGAGGCAGGTGGATCACCTGAGGTCAGGAGTTTGAGACCAGCCTGACCAACATGGTGAAACCCTGTCTCTACTAAATACACAGAATTAGCTGGACGTGGTGGTGCATGCCTGTAATCTCAGCTACTTGGGAGGCTAAGTCAGGAGAACGCTTGAACCCAGGAGGCAGAGGTTGCAATGAGCTGAGATTGCACCATTGCACTCCAGCCTGGGCAACAAGAGTGAAAACTCCGTCTAAAAAATAAAATAAAATAAAATAAAATAAAATAAATAAATACATAAATGAACTGAATGAAGGTTGCAAATGCATGATTCAGGTCACATCTGCTAACGGGAATCCCTGGACCCTGGATAGGGATGAGTTGTTGGGGAGGGAGGCTCTCGGTGCTCCAGAGAAGTTCCCCAAACACTGACAGTTCTCTTTGCAGCAGGAGTGACCTGCTCCATTCCAGCCTGGCCCGAGGACCCTGGCAGAGTCCCTGATCTGCCACGTGATTGGTACTAAGCCTCCGCCAAGAATGTGCTTTGCTGGGAAAGACTGTGCCATCAACCTTGCCACTAGTGTTCAAGGGCCTTCCATGTCAGGAAGAATAAAATGAGCAGATAAACCTCTCACGTACCAATCGCAGTCCACGTTATAGGAGCACAAAGCAGCATAAAAGCCTAATGAATTTGCTTTAATTGTTCAGATTAGTTGGGAACTGATTCAATCCCAGTCTCCAGCAGACCTAGGGTGGTCAGTGAACCTAGGGTGGTCAGCGAACCAAGTGGCGCTCATTCATTCAAGAAACCAAGAAAATAACAGTTGGAACTTGGGAAAGCTGAAAAAGGCCTTTCAGAGAGAGAGACTTAATAAACATCTGATACAAAAATACATTTCCAACTCCATTCCTTAGAAGGAAAAATCTTCCCAAAAATTAAGTTTTAAGAAAATTCTCCCTATAGTTTCAGAAAAATAGAGATTAAACGTAATTTCTTATACTCTACACTACTTTACTTGGCATAATGCTAAACATTTTTATGTCTTTACTTTTAATCTCAAACTTACATTTTTTTTTCAATTGAGGTATTTTATTGAATTGTTAAATATCACACATAGTTCTGGGGAATCATCTGGCATCTTGTCTATGCAGTTAGACAGCTCTTAGATCTTATTTACCAGGCTGCTGAACTGCTCCTTGTTCAGAGATATAGACACCATCCAAACATTTTCTGATTTTTTTTTTTTTTTTTTTGAGGTAAGATCTCACTCTTTCACCCAGGCTGGAGTGCAGTAGCATGACCATGGCTAACTGCAGCCTCAACCTCCTGGGTTCAAGCCATCCTTCCACCTCAACCTCTCAAGTAGCTGGGGCTACAGGCACACGCCACCACACCTGGCTAATTTTTGTGTTTTTTTTTGTAGATAGGGTTTCAACCATGTTGCCCAGGTTGGTCTCAAACTCTTGTGCTCAAAGGATCCACCCTCCTCAGCCTCCCAAAGTGCTGGAATTACAGGCATGAGCCCCTGCTCTTTGCCAATATCCTCGTTTTTAACTGTTGTGGCTTGCTGAATCAAAGCAACTGAATTTGAAACAAGTTCACTATCATTTCCTTCAATAACTAACTCATCTTTCTGGGCTTGAGATACTGAATGAGCAACACCTGGCCTCATCCAAACCCTGCAGATTTATTTTCCACCCAAGAAATTTCAGATTTCAACAAAAGACTCCTGGCTAACAATGTTGATGGGGAAGTGAGCATGCACAGCCCTCATCTTACTACAGAAGCCCTGTGGAGCACCCTGGATCGTGTTCTGTTTATGACTACAAATAGTGCCAACAGTAGCCAGGTCCTTTCTATTTCCCCACACTTTGTCCACCTGGAGCCTCTTCTTTTCCTTTCTAAGGAGACTGAGTTCTTCACTGATGTAACTGAAGTCCCTCCACAGGGATCCTCTGGGGCCCTTCACAATAACTATGTCCCTTCAGAGTGATGTTGACATCTTCGGGAATGTCAACAGTCTGATTGCTAAGAATGGTCTTCAGTCTCACAGTAGATGTGACAAAGAGAGTCATGTATTTTTTGATGCTATTAGCGGATATATGCCTTTCTTTTTCTCTTCAATGTCTTACTTCTTCCATCCTTCCTTCGATATTCACAGAAAATTCAGAACTAATGTCCTGGACTAATTTGAAGTTTTTTTTTTTTTTTTTTTTTTTTTAAGACGGAGTTTTGCTCTGTCCCTCAGGCTGGAGTACAGTGGTGCAATATTGGCTCACTGCAATCTCCACCTCTTGGGTTCACGTAATTCTCCTGCCTCAGCCTCCTGAGTAGGTGGGATTACAGGCGTGAGCCACGACACCCAGTTAATTTTTATATTTTTAGTAGAGACGGGGGTTTCACCATGTTGGCCAGGCTGATCTTGAACTCCTGACCTCAAGTGATCCACCTCCCTCAGCCTCCCAAAGTGCAGGGATTACAGGCCTACTTTGAGTTTAATTCCAAGATTTCTGTTTCTGATTTTCTTTCATGCCTCCTCCCCCAGACCTAAGATTGAAACATACATTCTGTGGCTGCAAATTCATGAGATGAATAAAACAAATACAGTTAAATCCATTATATGTATGTATGTACGTGTGTATATAGATGCATGTATGTGTGTATTCATGCATGTATGTGTGTGTGTATCTATATATACACATATATAAACCTTCTGCTCTTTACATTTATTTTGCTAGGAGATGAATGCTAGGAGTTGAGGGAATTGGTTTTTCAAGTTATTTCAGAGAAACAAAATTAAGTTTCATAGTGAATTTTTTTTTTTTTTTTTTTTTTTTTTTTTGGAGCTGGAGTCTCGCTGTGCCGCCCAGGCTGGAGTGCAGTGGCCGGATCTCAGCTCACTGCAAGCTCCGCCTCCTGGGTTCACGCCATTCTCCTGCCTCAGCCTCCCGAGTAGCTGGGACTACAGGCGCCCGCCACCGCGCCCGGCTAGTTTTTTGTATTTTTTAGTAGAGACGGGGTTTCACCGTGTTAGCCAGGATGGTCTCGATCTCCTGACCTCGTGATCCACCCGTCTCGGCCTCCCAAAGTGCTGGGATTACAGGCTTGAGCCACCGTGCCCGGCCTCATAGTGAATTTTAACTTGTCCATTTAAGAACTCCCAGGCAACACTTCTTTCACAACCATATCACATTTATCTATTGCTTTGGGACATTCCTTCACTTTTGACTTTATCCTCTCTGTGGCATGCCATAGCATTTGTTTATTCTTTATCTTCACACCTTCCTCCTCCCTTCATTCCCAACCTGAAGTTATCTCCTTTTTCTTATCTGGAACAGACCTTACATTGTGAAGACCTCAGCTTTCCACAAGGCCAACCATTTGCAAAGAGCTGGTCATTTCTGTGTTCTGTGGCATTTCATCGGTGTGTTCCCCAGGAGATAGTCATCATTTTACAGTGTCTCAGCTTTCATATTTTTTTTCTCATATGAAGATAAAACTGAAAAACAGAACACATCACCCCTATGCTTCTTAATATTTCATCATTTCAGATGATTTTTCATCTTGTGAAAAGTTGCATTCCATCAAGGGGTAGTGATGTACATGCTGTGCTGTGTAAAACAATTTGCTTTTGAGGATTGCAGTGCTCAACACAGAGTGAGTATTTACAGCTATGTCCCTTTCAAAGTCACCCCTGGAGCTGCTAATTTGAGCCGTCTCCGTGAGTCTCGAAAGAGATTTCTGTCTAAGCTGTCAATTTCCAGGTGTCATACATTAAAATATTTTTGGGGAGAGGCTAAGTAGTTACAGAATGATGCTAAAGGATTCTCTATGTTTTTAGACTTGGATAAAATTCAATAAAAGAAATGCCCATATTACAAAATCTACTTTCCCAATAAGAACCATTCCAGGCAATCTGAAGGAACAGAACCTGTGGTATTTCTTCTGTGAATTTCTTCTGATCTTTGTCCATTCTTTTCTTTCTATTATAGTCAAAATAGGAAGGTGTGTGTGTATGTGTGTGTGTGAGAGAGAGACAGACAGACAGACAAAGAGGGTAAGGAGGGTGAGGAGGGTGGATCCTGCCTTCCTTCTGTGGCTTCTGCCTTTCTCAGAGAACTTCAGAGGACGGCTACGATACCTGTTCTAAATGAACAACATATAACTTGTATTTTTACCTCTCCGCCACCCCCTCCATGGGTTTCCTATGTGTACTTCAAATGCCTGATAACCTTGGTACGAGAACTGGTTGTGTTACTCTGGCCTTAATCTCTTTATCAGGCAGCAAGTTTTTCCTTTCCTAAGGGGTGAGCAACTAAGCCCAGGGTCCAGCATGGGCTTTGTAGAGAGCTGCTCGGTCTCCTGAGCAGCAGCCAGTGACAGCTCATCTGGGTTTCATCAGCTCCCTGGGGCTGCATTTCACCAGGCCCCTTTGCCAGGGCCTCCCCGGCGTGTCAACAAGTGTTGCACCTACTGCAGAAACAGCCCTCAAGTTTCATCACAGGGATGCTAAAATATATTCTCCCGCTTCAGCTATGACCTAGTTCATTGAAGGGCGGGGGAAAAATGCTCTTCTTCTAGAACTTCCCTGGGCATGGAATTTCCCCTCTTAGGAAGATATGAACTTTCTGGAAGCAGACCCATCTGTGCTTTGACCTGATCGTGGAAAAGACCCTGAACCCTGTAAACTCCTTCGAATCCCTGTCCCGGGAACAGGGACACCCAGTCAATGCCTCACACACAGCCTGGGGAAGCCACAGCCGAGCCAGCCCTCCTATAACATTTCTTGGACAAAGAGTATTGAAAAGTAAGTATGTAGACTTTGGTTTTTACATAAGGAATGGTTGTACTTTCAATATATAGTTGTTAACATTTTCTGCAACAAAGAATGAAGCAGATTGTTTCCTTATGAAATAGAATGATGAAACAAATAGGGGCTATATGGGATATTTGGGTATATAAGGTTTTAAAGTGGGCAAATTCTCATGGTCTTGTAATTTAAGTCCATTTTGGCACTTTTTGAAAATTATTGCTATTTTTAAACATGTGCTTATTTTGGCTTGACAATAATGAATGAAAATAGTTTCTTTCACATCATGTCTATCTTAGCAGTTAGAAAAAATATACAGGATGACTCGAAGCAGTGAGATGTAAAGCTTTGCAAAGTAACATAAAAAGTTAAGCTAATTATCCAGATAACTCAGGCCCCGGAGACTTTTGTCTGAAATATTTGAGTATTTTAGTTAAGAGTTATTCCTTTTACTGTGAATTACTGAATGATTGAAAATCTCTCCTATCTGGGTAGACACAGAAGTATATTGTCTGACAACAGGTAATGCAATTTGCTGAAAAGCTATCAGGCATTTCAAAATGGCTGACGTAAGCATTTGTTGTAAAAAAAAAAAAAAAAGATTTTTAAAAAAATTTAAGGCAAAAAGTCAGCCAAAAAAAATCCATCAATTAAATGCCACCACTGTCACATTACAGTTTAATGAACACATCTAAACCTTAAAAGCCCTGATTAAGGGTGTCAGTTACAGACATTTGGCAATCATTTAAAAATAGATAAAAGCAAGAACAGCATTTAGAGCTGCTTCTGCTCCAATTATTTTCTTTCCACAACCTTTTCCTTATGTAAAGGTAGCCTTTATTTCTAAAGATTAATTAACCAGGAATGGTAATTCCAGAGATATGTGATATGTTCAACTAAGAACAAATTGAAGGAGTTTTTGCTGTGTGGCTTCTGTACTGAAACCAAGGATGTTGTGGGTTACCTTCTGAATCAACAACTTCACAAATCCTGTATTAGAAAGCATGGATGGCCAATAACCACGTTCAGATCTTGGAAATCGGACTTAAAACAAACTAAATGTACTTTCGCTCCTAAATTACATTGTCCTTTGTTGTTGTTGTTTTTATTTTTTTGCTTGTTTTGTGTTTTTAGACAGAGTTTTGCTCTTGTTGCGCAGGCTGGAGTACAATGGCTCGGTCTTGGCTCACTGCAACCTCCGCCTCCTGGGTTCAAGTGATTCTCCTGCCTCAGCCTCCCGAAGTAGGTGGGATTACAGGTACCCACCACCACGCCCAGCTAATTTTTTTGTATGTTTGGTTGAGACGGGGTTTCACCATGTTGGCCAGGCTGGTCTTGAACCCCTGACCTCAGGTGATCCACCTGCCTCGGCCTCCCAAAGTGTTGGGATTACGAGCGTGAGCCACCACACCCAGCCTACATTGTCTTTTTGATGTTTTTACCAAACATTTAATCACAATTTGGGGAAGTTTTTAGGTAGGGCAGAATTCCTGTTGTCATTTTTTTCTCCTCCAATTTCATGAGTTTTTAACAGCCTCCTGAACACTCGCATGTAGGTATCAGCCCCTGTGATGGGGATGCAGTTGAGTTAGTGTCTTACTCTGGATGGAGGTGGGAGAAGCAGGGGAGGTCCTAAGAAAGGTTTTGGAGTCAGATTTGGAATTGACTCCCAACTTTAGCATAACTTTTCAACCTGTTTGAACCCCAGTTTACTCATCTGTAAAATCATAACAGTATTCACTTTAACAGAATTGATGGGGGATTAGATGAATAAATGTACCTAAAGTATCTGTCGAATCATAGTTTCTCAACAAAAGTTTGTTTTTCACCTTAATTAAAAGCTTCTCTTTTTTTTGCTGAAACTTTAGAATACTACCATAAAATGAACTATATAAAGTAATAGAAACTGTACATTATAAGCATCACTGCAATAATTAAATAAACATAACGATTAGATTCCTTGAGAAAAATTCTATACTTGGAAACAACGTCTTTGAAAACAAAATAAGAAAAAAAGATTATATTTTAGAATGTATCTATGATAAATAAGAAAAAAAAATTTTTTACTGAAAATAGTTGATAGATAATTGATGCTTATTATCTAAAAGCAGAAGTAGAGATTTATCAACATCCTGTGGGAATGCTTTTTAATACACACCAGTACCATATTTCAATATGAGTGTTTGGGAATCCATAGTAATGAAAGGCCTGTGATCATGATGAAAACTATGAAAATGGGCCGGGCGCGGTGGCTCAAGCCTGTAATCCCAGCACTTTGGGAGGCCGAGATGGGCGGATCACGAGGTCAGGAGATCGAGACCATGCTGGTTAACATGGTGAAACCCCGTCTCTACTAAAAAATACAAAAAATTAGCCGGGCGAGGTGGTGGGCGCCTGTAGTCCCAGCTACTTGGGAGGCTGAGGCAGGAGAATGGCGTGAACCCAGGAGGCGGAGCTTGCAGTGAGCTGAGATCCGGCCACTGCACTCCAGCCTGGGCGACAGAGCGAGACTCCGTCTCAAAAAAAAAAAAAAAAAAAAAAAAAAAAAGAAAACTATGAAAATGAAGGTAGACGGCCAGCCTTCCCTCAAAGATTATAGTTGAGTCTTGCATTGAGAGAGGTGGGGGCGGGAGTGGAGGTGAAAAGTCTCTGAACTGGGCCAGGCATTGGTGGAGCTGAGCAGGGGCAGTAGCTCTGGGCCAGCTCAGAAGAAGTGTAGTTTCCAGGGTAGGGATCGCACTGTGGGCTAGAATTGGGCGGGGTCAGTGATAAAAGTACACAATGAATAGGGAGAAAGGCCAGTCAGGGACGGGAGGGAGCAGTTGAGATTCACAAGCCGGCTTGTGGGCTGGCTCCCGAGAACTTTATCAGACATCTTTCTCATTGCCCCTTGTTTTCACTGAGATACCCCACAGATTTTCCCCGGGCACATCGCAGTACCTTGATACATTCTTCGCTTCGGTTACAGACAGGTTCACAAGGAACCCAGGATATGTTACTCTGGGTTGGATGCTGCCAAAAAGAAAAACTGAAAATGCAAACATGTAAAGCAACTTGGGAGAATGTAATCACGTCATCTTGGGCTTGGCGAAAACGAAAGAATAAACATTTGACCTACATTAAATAAAACATTTAAACATGTTTCGAGCCCTTATTGGGATCTCCGCCTATGCATACCAACTTGGCATGGCCCAAACAGACAAAACTGATCAGGAGACTTCAGACATCAGCTCAAAGAGACAGGGAGCAAGTTGAAGAGAGAAGCTCAGTTCCGAGAGTTCAGGTCTGGATACACTGCACCCTCCCTCTGGAGGGCCAGCCTGGAGAACTGCTATCTGTGTTAGATCTGTGTTAGGATAGAACTGCTATCCTCATGTCTGGGCTGCACAACTCACCTGGGTTTTCACTTGATCTTCAGCCCTGCTCTTAGACAACCAGGCCCCTGCTCTTAGACAAACAGGCTCATTTGCTCCTCAACCCCTAGTTTAAGACCTTCCTCTGAGCCCAGTGGTTCTTAAACTTCCAAGTGCAACAGAATCTAAAGAGCTTGTTAAAATAAAGGTTGCTGGGCTCCACCCCCAGAGCTTCTGATTCTGAAGTTTCCAAAAATTTGCATTTCTTCCTTGTTCCCAGGTAATGCTGATGGCGTGGCCCAGGGGCCACTCTGAGAACCACTGCTATAGCCATTTCTTCGGCCTGCAGTTCCTGAAGAAAACCTATTTGTGTTTATTCTTTTCAACCACCAAACTTTCCTTACTTCTCAGGGGATACCAGAGACACAGATACAATGTGCTAGTGTTGCAAACATAAAAGGTGAACCCATCAGGTGCCCTGCAGGCAAGCAGTTTACAGTCTAGCTGCTGGGGGTGACACTGAGTGAGGGACAATACCCTGAGGCTAATGGTCTCTAGTTTTTAGGGGCTTTTTCTTTTTTTCCAGCTGAGGATATCAGGGAAGCCTTCAAAGAGAAACCAGCATTTGAGCTAGGGGTTTGAAAACCTGGCGGGGTGTTTGAACAGGCTGGTGGTCCTTCCATGTAAAGGAAATCCAGAAAAAGCGAAATAAAAACATGGAGGGCAGAAAGAGAAAGGATGAATATGAAAATCAGAAATTAGTGTGGTTGGGCTACGCTTTTCACACTTCTCCTCCCCTGCCTTCTTGATGATGAAAGAGTTGTCAAGAGTTGGATGGTTTTGATCAAGCCATTTAATCTTCAGTCCATTCCTTCTGTTGGTAACTTAGTTGTAACTTGGTGTCCAACAAAGAGATCTGGAATGGAGAACCAAACGGTAGGAATTTCAGGCAGTGCGGGCCAAGGAGGAGAGGGCGTGCCTTCTTGAAGCAACGAAGAAATCAACTTGGCCGGGCTTGGTGGCTCATGCCTGTAATCCCAGCATTTTGGGAGGCCAAGGTGGGTGGATCACTTGAGGTCGGGAGTTCGAGACCAGCTTGGTGAAACATGGTGAACCCCTGTCTCCACTGAAAATACAAAATTAGCTAGGCATGCTGGTACAGGCCTGTAATCTTAGCTACTTGAGGGGCTGAGGCAGGAGAATCGCTTGAACCCAGGAGGCAGAGGTTGCAGTGACCCAAAATCGTGCCATTGCACTCCAGCCTGGGCAACAAGAGTGAAACTCTGTCTCAAAAAAAAAAAAAAAAAAACAAAACAAAAAACAGAAGAAAGAAAGAAAAGAAAAGGAAAAACAGAAAAAAAGAAAGAAATCAACTCAAACTACCTTAATCAGTAACAGGAATTTATTGCTCGCACCATGGAAGAGTCCAGGAGTTTGGTCAGGACCCCGCTGTTTCTCTGCATTTCTGAAAGCTCTGCTCATCTCTGTTTTGGTTTTATCAGCGTTAGCACAGTCTCAAGATAGCTATTGGCCTCTGCTGAGGTTCACATGCTTTCCTTTTCCTGTGGATGACAGAGTGAACAACCTAAGCTTTGCACTGACTGGGTCTCCCCTGAACTACTTTTTGGAGAGTGCCACATGCGATTGACTTTGGTTAATGACGAGGTCAGTGAGCAAGTGCACCACAGTTTAGACCAATCAGAGCCAACAAAGCAGGAAGGCTGAGGTCTCGCCAGCCAAGTCCCCAGGCTGCTGAGTGACGGGAGAGGCTTGGTTAGGAGGACAAGCGAATGGCCACTTTAGGAGATTTTAGATATTTTGGAGAAAGGCCTCTAAAATCATACCACCTGTTCCCTTAGTTGTAAAGACAGCCATGGGGAGCATTTATACTTTAAAGATTAAGGATATTACTGCTAAAGGTAAGCCAGGAAAAATTAAACCAAAAAATTAGGATGGGCGTGCTTTAAAGTTCAGCCCAGACAAGTCAAAATGTTCTTCCACAGAACAGTCCTGCCTCAGCAATGGAAGGAACCAGCCAGGCATGGTGGCGCAAGCCACCTGTAATCCCAGAATTTTGGGAGACCGAGACAGGAGGATCACTGGAGGTCAGGAGTTTGAGACCAGCCTGGCTAACATGGCAAAACCCTGTCTCTACTAAAAATACAAAAATTAGCCAGGCATGGTGGTGCATGCCTGTAATCCCAGCTACTCAGGAGGCTGAGGTGGGAGGATTGCTTGAACCCAGGAGGCAGGGGTTGCAGTGAGCCAAGATTGTACCACTGCACTCCAGCCGGGTGAAAGAGTGAGACCCTATCTCAAAAGAAATAAAAAGAAATGGAATGAACCGTTGGCTACAGTACTACACCTTACGGCCCTTTTTATTGGATGTGATGTTCCTTATCTCTAAGGCACACTTTATTTACTAGAACAAGATTAGATAAAGAACCATTAAAAATCTTCTGTATTGGGAGTCTGAGGTGGGTGGGGGATCGCTTGAGCCCAGGATTTTGAGAACAGCCTGGGCAACGTAGTGGGACCCCATCTCTATTTTTTAAAAAAATCTTCTGGAAATAAGGCCAGTGGAGGCATTATATGAAAAGTGTTCCCCTAAGACACTCTGACTGGCTGGGTTGAAGGATGAGGGTAGAAGGTGGCAGAGATCAGACTGCCACTCTCCTGAGAATCTCTTCCCTGTCCTCACACCACTGATTTTTTCTGAATGGTCTTGCTGACAGGTGGTTAGTTCAGCATAATGAATTCTGGCTCAGTTAACTACACTCAGGCTCAGTTAACTACACTCAGGGTTGGTCCTATTTTTGTCGGGGGGCGAGGAGTGAGACAGAAGAGAGCCTGAGGTTTTCCAGGTTCTTCCCTATATTGTCTGATGCCAGAAATTCCACAGCGTTTCACCTCTTGGCCACTTTGAAAAGTAGACATTCTCCTAAGAGGGATTAGTTCGAGTGGCTTTGGAGTTTTCAGGAGTCACAGGGGAATGAGGGTAGGAACATAAGGAGCCTGGGCAAATGCGGAGGATAAGAGAAAAATCAGCCAGAGAGGGGCTCTCTTTACTACGAAGTGTTTGTGCTGACACTGATGACACATTCCTAGACTGGACACAGCAGTCGGCCCATGACATTCAACTTCAAGCCAAAGTGATTTTAATCAGTTAACGCATGGAAGTGGGTCCGATGACAGCACCGTCGCACTTTGTATGTTTATAACACCATAAGGTCTCCTCTCTTCCCTGTCTTTACCCCAAGATAGGCAAGAGAATGTATCCTTTCAATGCAGTACATGGAAAATCAGAATCAAGAAACCTGGACTCTGTCACTAACAAGCTGTGTGACCTTGAAAATGTCACCTAACCTGTGTTTCAGGTGCGTTTTTCAGTTGTAAATTCAGGGGAGGTACTAAACTGTCACACAGGTTTTATTTATTTTTGTATTTACTTATTTATTTTTTTGAGACAGAGTCTCACTCTGTCGGTCAAGCTGGAGTACAATGGCGCCATCTCAGCTCACTGCAAGCTCCATCTCCCGGGCTCAAGCAATTCTCCTGCCTCAGCCTCCCTAGTGGCTGGGATTACAGGTGTGTGCCACTACACCCGGCTAATTTTTATATTTTTGGTAGAGATGGGATTTCACCATGTTGGCCAGGCTGGTCTCGAACTCCTGACCTCAGGTAATCTGCCTGCCTCTGCTTCCCAAAATGCTGGGATTACAGGAGTGAGACACTATGCCCGGCCTCGCACAGGTTTTATTTAACCTTCTTTTTTTGCCCTCTCATAAAGATTGGAAACTGCCACACATTTTAAGCAGCAGGGGAGAGGAGACTCAGTGGAAAGACTCATCCACCTAAAATATATTCAAAACAAATCCAGAGGGAGGTTCTGCCAGCTCAGTATTCACCACGTCTGTGTGATGAATTGTGCACCCAACACACTGCCGGGCACATGGAGGGGCTCACTATTAATATTGAAAAGTTAGCTTTTACTTGTTTATTAGGTAAGATACATCAAGTCAAGGTATCCAGAAAGATATACAAAGACTATCACTGCCTCCAAATGGCATGCCTTTTTTCCCCCCGACACTTAGGCCCCCTCCCAGGAGCAACCAAGCTACTGCTTTCTTGTGTATTTCTAGTCAATATATGTATAAACAAGCATATTAGATTATTTTCTCCTCCTCCTCCTCCTTCTTCTTTGCCTTTACAAGTCATCACATGGACTGGGCGTGGTGGCTCATGCCTGTAATCCCAGCACTTTGGGAGGCCGAGGCAGGCGGATCACGAGGTCAGGAGATCGAGACCATCCTGGTTAACACAGTGAAACCCCATCTCTACTAAATATACAAAAAGTTAGCCGGGTGAAGTGGCGGGCACCTGTAGTCCCAGCTACTCAGGAGGCTGAGGCAGGAGAATGGTGTGAACCTGGGAGGCAGAGCTTGCAGTGAGCCAAGTTTATGCCACTGCACTCTAGCCTGGGCGACAGAGCGAGACTCCCTCTTTTTAAAAAAAAAAAAAAAAAAGTGAACACATTGGCCGGGGACAGTTGGCTTATGCCTGTAATCCCAGCACTTTGGGAGGCCGAGGCGGGTGGATCATGAGGTCAGGAGATTGAGACCATCCTGGCTAACATGGAAGCCCTGTCTCTACTAAAAATACAAAAAATAAGCCGGGCATTGTGGCAGACACCTGTAGTCCCAGCTACTTGGGAGGCTGAGGCAGGAGAATGGGGTGAACCTGGGAGGCGAAGCTTGCAGTGACCCAAGATCATGCCACTGCACTCCAGCCTGGGCAACAGAGCGAGACTCCGTCTCAAAAAAAAAAAAAAAAAAAGTGATCACATTCCCTGCACTCTTATACATTGTTTATTTCATTTAATGTATCCTGGAGATTATTCCATATCAGTGCATTTTTTAATTCCATTATCAGTGTCTCTTTTTTTTGTTTGTTTGTTTTGAGACAGAGTCTTGCTCTGTTGGCCATACTGGAGTGCAGTGGTGCAATCACGGCTCATTACAGCTTCAACCTCCCAGGCTCAAGCCATTCTCCTGCCTCAGCCTCCTGAGTAACTGGGACTACAGACATGCACTACACCAGCTAATTTTTGCACTTTTTGTAGAGATGGGGTTTCACCATGTTGCCCAGATGGATCTTAAACTCCTGGGCTCAAGCGATCCACCCACCTTGGCCTCCCAAAGTGCTGGGATTACACACAGGAGCCACCATGCCTGGCCTGTCTCATTCTTTTAAATGTACATTGTTGTTAACAAGAAAAAAAGATTCCATTCTTTAGGTATACAATAACCACATTCCTATCGATGGACATTTAGCTTTTGCTGTCACAGGTAACGCCGCAGTGAATTTAGTAGGGGCTCATTAAATGTTTGTCTCCTTGCTTCTATTTTTAAAATTAACTTTAACAAGGTGTATTTTGTATATCATATATAATTCACCATTTCTAATTGTTAAATGCAATGATTTGTTTTTAAAAGCAAATCTACTAGGTTGGGCAATCATCACCATAGATTGGTTTTAGAACATTGTCATCACCCCCAAAAGATCCTTCAGGCACATTTATTATTAGCATTCTCCCTACTGCCCTCACCTCTAGCCACCACTGATCTACTTTCTGTCTTTATAGTTTCTATTGGACACTTAATTCCATTTATTGTATGGTCTCTTGTGTATGGCTTCTTTCACTAAGCATACTGAGAATGTGTTTGAGGTTTATCTATGTCATACCATGTATCCATAATTTTGTGTTTTTTGTTTTTTTGTTTTGAGAAGGAGCTTCGCTCTGTCACCCAAGCTGGAATGCAATGGTGCGATCTCGGCTCTCTGCAACCTCCACCTCCTGGGTTCAAGAAATTATCTTGCCTTGGCCTCCCAAGTAGCTGAGATTATATGCACCTGACACCATGCCCAGCTAATTTTTGTGTTTTTTAGTAGAGACAGATTTCACCATGTTGGCCAGGCTGGTCTCCAACTCCCGACCTCAGGTGATCTGCCTGCCTCAGCCTCCCAAAGTGCTGGGATAACAGGTGTGAGCCACAGCCCGCCGTATCCATAGTTTGTTCTTTGTTATTGCTCAGTGGTATTCCATTATATGGCTATACCACATTTTGTCTACCCATTCACTAGTTGGAGCGTTAGGTTATTTCCAATAGATACTTAGGTTGTTTCCGATTTTTGGCTATTATGAATAACCTTGCTAAGAACATTTGTGTGCGAGTCTTTCTGTGAATATGCATTTTCATTTCTCTTGGGAAGATAACTCAGAGTGGAATTGCTGGGTCATTTGGTAAATTTATGTTTAACTTTGAAACCCATTTCCCATTTAGGAAAAAAAAAAAGGGCAGCTTGTTGCCAGCACTCAATTTTACATAAACAGGCTCTTTGAGGCTAAAACAAATTTGGCTGATTTTCAATGTGAAAATAAAATACAAAAACTGTTTTTGGAGTTATTTCTAAACAGAATTTATCTCTAATTCTGATGTAACGGAAATGTATATGATGTTACATCAGGATTAGCGACAACAGTATTCTTGGGGCAAATGGGAAATGGGTTAAGAAACTGCCAAAGTGTTTTCCAAAATGTCTGTACCACTTTTCCATTCCCACCGGCAATGAATGAGCGTTTTTGTTCTTTTCCCTTCCTCACCGATATTCCACTCCAGCAAATCTGGACTCATGTTTCAGCTCTGCCACTTGTAGGCTGTGAGAAGTTATGCTTCTTACACCAACCTTTAGAAGTGACTGAAGCTTCCGAGTCATTAGCTGGGAAATAGCAAAGAACATCCACCAGACAGGTTCACTGTGAAGATGAAATACGAAGTGCCCAGCCTTGGGTCTGACACACAGTAGGCACCCAAAATGTGTTAAGTGTCTGTCCCCACATGGTCTGCCGTCCTCCCCACGCAATTTACAGAAATCATCTTTGAATAAGCTTCCCTAACTAACACGGCTCTGGGTATTAGGTGATGGCAATCACCTAATTTGCGAGATGGCAAATTCAGGAAGACAATTGCCATTGGATTAGGCTGGGTAATCAGAACTAATCCCTCCTGTCCCCACTGAGTAGGCGCCCTAACTGCTGGCCTTCCCGCCAGCTCCACAAGAGCTGGTTACCCGTGGTCTGCTTGTGAGCTATGACCTCTTCCCTGATCCTTTCTGCTGGCAGCAGGCTTTCTGGTGACAGCAGCCATGCGACTTGCTGGCTATTGAGGGTGGGGAAAGAGGGATGCAGACTGGTGGTGGGAAGGGGGTTGCAGATTAGTCAAAATAAAACTTGACATCACTTGAGTGTTTTAAATGTTCAAATAACGCTCCTATAGCCTTTGTTCTCCACCAATTTGAGATAAATACATTATTTTTATAATCTTGCCAATGTTAAATCCAAAGCCACTGGCAGCAGCTAACACTCACATACATAGTGCTTACTTTATATACTATTCAGAACAGCATTACATAGACTGACTCAAATTCCATAATGGTCAAATGAATAGATGCTGCTATTACGTTAGTTTTATAGAAGAAGTGACTGAGGCAGACTGATGATCAGTTAGTGAGTGGCAGAGCGGAGGTTTGAGCCTAGGGAGCAGGTGCAGGAGTCCACATCCCACATCATGACATTACCCTGCTACCTGTCAAGGGTCCTGCCCATTTTAGAGTAGCTATTAAAATGTGATATGTGGGCCGGGTGTGGTGGCTCATGCCTGTAATCCCAGCTGCTCAGGAGGCTGAGGGAGGAATCGCTTGAATCCGGGAGGCAGAGGATGCAGTGAGCTGAGATTGTGCCATTGCTTTCTAGCCTGGATGACATAGTGAGACTCACTCTCAATAAATAAATAAATAAATTCAAATACAAATAAAAAGAAAGAAACTTGCCACGATCCACTGTTTAGGGAAAATCTCTCTCGAACCTTTTTTTCTCTGCTCTCCCACCACCACAATGACAATCATCAACACAGAGGAAGAGGAAGACTTCTGTGACCAAAGTCGTGGTGGATTTGCCCCATACGCCAAGCTGCAGACACCGGTGGCGTGTTCTTGGATTCAGTTCCGACACTGTCTACCCGGAGATAGTGTCAGATCCCACAGGTTGTGGGTCCAGTCCCCAAGGCTACTCCTCACCCACCCCCCGAACCCCCGGACAACCAGCTGCGAGTCAAGGCTTCCAGAACTTCTGACTGACTGGCTTCAAGTTGGGGTTCCCATGAGCACCTCTTGGGGTTAATTTGCTAGAGTAGCTCATGGAACTCAGGGAAACACTTACATTTACTGGTTTATTGCAAAGGTGATTTTAAGGATATAAGTAAACAGCCAGATGCAGAGATCCTAGGGCAATTTGCAGGTGCTTCAGTCCCCATGGAGTTGGGATGTGCCATCCTCCCAGCGTGTGGATGAGTTCTTCACCTCCTGTCAGCCTCCACGTGTTCACTTCTCTGGAAGCTCCCCAAACCCTGTCCTTTTGGGCTTTTATGGAGGCTTCGCTACATAGGCATGATTGAGAACCATGTAGAAATGTGATTGGACAAAAAGCACCTGATCTGAACCCAGCAAGCCTGTCTGTTCAGATTTTCTTGGCATTCTTTTCTCTGTGTGGCTTTCTTTCCCCTAGGGTACGGGGCAGGAATGAGGGTCTTTTGGAATGAGGGCTTTTGACCACAATCAGAGTCCTGCCTTGGACAGGTAAAAGGAGGAGAGAAGGTCAGAAAGAGAGAGAGAGATTCTGTTTCCCGAGGCCAGAAGTGCCCCAACATTTTAACAAGGACTATGGGAGTTAGGAGCCAGGAACTGTGGATGGAAACCAATAAATATACAGATATATCCTAACACCTTAACCACACAGCAAAAAAAGAGGCAAATGCAGCATTCTTTCCAATGAACACACTGTTTTTCCAAGGTCATCTGTGAAGCCTACCACAAACTCCTCCACTAATCCCAATAATTCAATATTGATTATTCATCTCTAGCAGAGAATGATACATCTGTCATCAAGGGTTCTCACCTTCAGAGAAGCCACGAAACACGAGCCACAGCCTGACTTAACTGTCCTTTTCCTCTCCAGAGTACAGTCAGTGCTCTGTGGCTGAGATATGTGGTCACTAAACTGACTGTGTGAGTCAAATAGTGTGTGTTTGTCAGTATTTTCACATGTGGGACAACACTGTCAGGAAGTCGTCACCTGGGGAGGAGTCACAGATGACACAGAAGCTCCTCAACGTCAGCCCAGCTCTTGACAGCTGGATTTATCCTTTCCTCCTTCTCCTTCCATAGCAGTGATCTCCAGGAATGAGAACGGAAGGTCATGTCCTATAAATTACTATTACGGGTGAGAATTACACCCAGAGACATTTTTACATATTAGTTGGTGTACCACTTTAAAAAAGAATTACTGTGGTAACCCACAGCAGAAAAGGAAACTGATGAAACAAGTGAACTCTTTCCTTATACTACACTGATTACCATTATGAAAACTAATTATGTAACAGATTTTCACAAGGCAATTGACATACGTATCCTCAGCCTATTTTCATTCCCTCCTTTTACAGATGAGAAGGTAGGCTCAATGCCTTGCCTTATAATTGGCAGAGCTGGATGTAGATTTGTTTCTGGCAGGTGGCAAAGCCTGCATTGTGTTCACAGTTCTATGGGGCCTCCTGCTCAGGAGGGTGTTTTCCTGCTATGAGAGCTGCCCTGTCCCCCACTGTCCCCCTCCGTTTGAGTAACTTCCCTAGGAATGTGAAGAGTGGGGTAGTCATCCCTCTGTCTCTACAGTTGCTTCTAAAAAGCATTGCTGATTTGCCACAAAAAGGAATGAAGTACTGATACAGGCGACAACATAGTCAAACCTCAAAAACATTGTGTTAAGTGAAAGCTTCTATTTATATAAAATATCCAGAATAGGCCGGGCTCTGTGTCTTCTGCCTATAATCCCAGCATTTTGGGAAGCCAAGTGGGAGGATTGCTTGAGCCCAGGCATTCAAGACTAGCCTGGGCAATGTAGTGAGACCCTGTCTCTAAAAAAAAAAAAAAAAAATCCTTAACAGACAAATACATAGAGACAGAAAGTAGATTAGTGATTGCCTCTGGCTGTATGTGTCGTGGGGGTGGGGGGTGGAAATGGGGAGATGAGGAAGTAAAAGGGGTGTAGGAATTCTTTCTAGGGTAATGAGAATGTTCTAAAATGGATTGTGGTGATGGTTGCACAATTCTGAATATAGTGAAAGCAATTGAATTGTACACCTTAAATGAGTAAATTGTGTATGATGTGGTAATTATATCTCATTAAAGCTGTAAAAGAGCTGGGCATGGAGGCTCAAGCCTGTAGTCCCAGCTACTCAGGAGGCTGAGGTTGGGGGATGGCTTGAGCCCAGGAGTTCAAGACCAGCCTTGGGCTGGTGTTAAATCTGAGTTTTAAAAAATACCAGTTGATATCAATTCCTCAACCACCAAATGTACTTGTAACCTAATCTGGAATGGAGGTATCTATTTGCTATCTAGCAGATGAATTTTCTTCCTGTGCTGTGCAACTAATTTGCCAGCTATGCTGAGAGGGGTTTACTATGCTCTGAAATACCACACATATTAACTGGAGCCCCGTGTCATCCAGCCTCTGCACAGCTAAGTTTAAGAAATTCTACAACCAAAAATAACTGGAAATGTAAGTCATTTGTTAAATAATGTCAAAAGGACCCAATTCACAACCACAATGCATAGTTTCTGAAAAATCTTCAGTTCGGCCCCTCTTGCTGAGTCTTCCATACCTGTCCCAGCAGGTATGTCTCACAAACCTCTCTCCCATCTCATGTGTTCTGTCCCACACCCAAGCAGTTTTCTCTCTTTTTGATGCTACCGTATCACTTCTTCACCTTTACGGCTTTTTCTACCCATCATGTGAATTAATTGAACTTCAGGTTTAAGCACGAAGTTGCTTCCTGCACACACTCTCCCTGAGGAAGGGAAGGCAGTGTATTCCCCTACATTAACTTACTTAACCCTGATATTTATAGAGTGTAGGTGCTTTATGGAGGGGCAGTTTGGGAACACTTTTTGGGAAATACAGTTCCCACCATATTTCTAAACAGAACATCTTGAGATTAAGGAAATACTGTGGGAACTTCTAAAGCAGCAGGAGTGATCTCAAAAGAAAGCACTAGAGGCATTTGTGAGCAGAATGCTCCAAGGGCAGCATCCACCAAGCAAGGGGGGCCTCATGGGCCAAGATCTGTTCTTCACACAAGGCCCTGAGCCCAGAAGGGTGCTGTCTTTTTATTATTTCTTTTGAGGTGGAGTCTCGCTCTGTCGCCCAGGCAGTGTCGTTCAGTGGCGCCATCTTGGCTCACTGCAACCTCCGCCTCCCAGGTCCCGGTTCAAGCAATTCTCCTGCCTCAGCCTCCGGAGTTGCTGGGATTACAGGAATGAGCCACCATGCCCAGCTAATTTTTGTATTTTTAGTAGAGACAGGGTTTCACCATGTTGGCCAGGATGGTCTTGAACTCCTGACCTTGTGATCCGCCCGCCTTAGCCTCCCAAAGTGCTGGGATTACAGGCGTGAGCCACCACGCCGGGCCGGGTGCCGTCTTTGGTTTAATGCTCTGATGTCACCATCTTAAAATCCTTAATCCTGTTTGCACAAAGAATCCCTCATTTTCATCTTCAGCCGGGCCCTGCAAATTATGTTGCTCATCCTGCTACTGCAGCAAGGGTCCTCAAACATCACTGGCCCTGCACTCCCTCCTTCTCCCTCTACTCACTTCTGCTCATCAGGAGGTTTTAGGTGTTGGTGAGACCTTGAACTGTCCTCAGGGAACTTGTCTCTGACAACTCGCCTTTCAGGGTATCTGAGACAATCTGGAAAAGTGGGAAGAAATAGGGAGGAACTATTTCTAAATGGGTAAAAAGCTGCTACCGACACTCATATGGAAAGGGGTGTCCCCTTTGGCAATACAGCTATGGCTGCTTTAATTTGGCCTCTCCTACCCAGAGCTTAGCTCAGGCGTCTGTTTTGGGGCACTCAGCATCCCTGGGTTCAGCATTTGTAGTCCCTAGCCGCCCCTTCCCTGTTCAGGCTAACCACACGGCAGTGTGGTTCTTTTCTTTCTCTGAGCTCTGTGGTGTGGGAGAACAGCCATCATTGTGAAGAAGTGGACGCTACTGTGTAGACAGAGCTAAATGCCCTTTCAAAGGGCATTTACAAAGGAGAGGTCTGGTCAAGTGGAGCCAGCTTATATCTGCCGGTAGCGTGGAAAGGAAAGTGCTGTCTGGATTCAGACCCACCTGCGCCCTCAGGGGTGGCTCCTATCTGTGCAAGCTGTGCCCTGCAAAGCTGCAGTGGTGTCTTACACTGTCAGGCTGTCAACCTGCACAGCCCTGAAGGACAGCCACAAGGCGGCTGCCACTTGAGCTGTGTGATCTTGAGCAAGTTGTTGAACCTCTCTGAGTCTCAGGTTCTGCATCTGTAAAATGTAGGAGACATTAGTAACTATCCTTTAAGTAGCTTCAAAGAGATTAAGTGAAATAATATATCTGGTGGCTAAGCAAGTGTTTAGTGCCTGCCTTCCCCTGGGGCACCCACCTGGTGCTCAGAAGGAGCAGTCATATCCTGATTTCAAAATATCTCCTACCTGGACATCATTTCAACAGAACCAACCTGTTTTTTGGAGGCAAAGAGACGTACACACTTTTTGGAGCACAGTATGAAAAGACTTTAAGAAGAGAAAGGAAGGAGAATGAGAGGAGGTGGCACTAACCATGGGCTCATGGGATGCTTCCCTCTCTGTTGGAGCTCTGGCTGGCCCGGGATCTGCCTAGGACAATAGGATTCATGGTTCTCAATCAGGGCACCCCCCACCCCCCTGCAGTGTCTGCAGACTTTTTGATTGTCACGCATGGAGGGGTGGGGGTGCTATTGTCATCTGGTGGGTAGAGGCCAGGGATGCAGCTAAATGTCCTGCAATGCACAGGGCATCCCCGAAACACAGAAGGATCCAGCCCACCTACCAGCAGCACCACGGCCTGGAAAGGCTGCCCAGACCTTCAGTCTGTCCACCAGCCAGCATACAATGAGCTGCCAGGACGGCACCCTGTGGTTTCTGGAATTCCTAAGAAGGCCAGAGAAATCCCGGAACAAATGGTGATGTCGGGGATTTTTTTTTTTTTTTTCAGATTCATGTGGCATGAAAGGATGACAGACTCCGAAGCGCCCCAGAGGCCCCCGCTGTGTTTTTTGTCTACATTGCTTTCCCAGAAGGTTCCTGAGAAGTCAGACGCTGTGCTTCGCTGCATAGTATCTGGTAACCATCACTAGACTAGCTAATCATCCTCTAAAATCTCCCTGCATACCAGGTTTCTTGGCTCACAAAGGCATTACTAAAACATCATTTGGGAAAATTACCTTGGAAATGTTTTTTTTTTTTCTGTGCAATCAATGAAGCAACTCCATCCTCTATGATTTGTTTCTAAAAGATTTCTTTGAGTGACTTCCTGGACACAATTCAGTGATCTTCACTTCACCTTGTGGTTCTGAGTTAGGCAGCTCTCACACTGGTTATTTTTTTTTCAGATAATCCACTCTTAATTTTCTTTCTTTCTTGGGTGTCCTTAACCATAGCTTAAATTCATGGGGCACAGAGGAATGACATGAATAACTTCTTTTCAGTAAATTGATGGAACTCTTCTGTTATTAATTTTTTTTTTTTTTTTTTTTTTTTTTTTTTTTTTTTGGAGATGGAGTCTCTGTCACCCAGGCTGGAGTGCAGTGGCATGATCTTTGCTTACTGCCACCCCCGCCTCCTGGGTTCAAGCAATTCTCCCGCCTCAGCGTCCTGAGTAGCTGGGACTACAGGCACCCGCCACCGCACCTGGCTAATTTTTTTTTAAATTTTTATTGTTTTTTTTTTGAGACAGAGTCTCGCTCTGTTGCCACGTTGGAGTGCGATGACATGATCTCGGCTCACTGCAACCTCTGCCTCCTGGTTTCAAGTGATTCTCCTGCCTCAGTTTCCCAAGGAGCTGAGATTACAGGTGCCTGCCACTACACCCGGCTAATTTTTGTATTTTAGTAGAGATGGGGTTTCACCATGTTGGTCAGGCTGGTCTCGAACTCCTGACCTCAGGTGATCTGCCCACCTCGGCCTCCCAAAGTGCTGGGATTACAGATGTGAGCCACTGCACCCGGCTCGCCTGGCTAATTTTTATATTTTTAATAGAGATGGGGTTTCACCATGTTGGCCAGGATGGTCTCGATCTCTTGACCTCATGATCTGTCTGCCTTGGCCTCCCAAAGTGTTGGAATTACAGGCGTGAGCCACTGTGCCTGGCCCTAATTGATATCTTAAAAACTGGTTAAATTAGTCTCTCCTCTGCACACCTTCTTCAGGGATGCTAAGAAGTGAAAATCTTAAAACGGAGGCAATGGGTGACCAGTGGAGAAAAAGCAGAAAACTGAGATTTCCCCTGAATTGGAGAATAAAGAACTCAGAATTGATCAAGTTTGGGTACTCCCAGTGGTCAAAGGATTTATCATTAAAAGAACATAACATAAAACAATTGGGTAGGGAAGTGATATCTTGTACCTCATGGGTGGTTCTCTTTTCTTTTTTGGATTATGTCTCTACCCTTGAAAACATGAAGGTTCCAATGGTGTTTCTTGAGGGCAGACAGAAAACACTTCTCCCCGTTTTTTTGTTTGTTTGTTTGTTTGTTTTTGAGACAGAGTCTCTCTTGCTCTGTTGCCCAGGCTGGAGTGCAGTGGCACAATCTCAGCTGACTGCAACCTCCGTCTCCCAGGTTCAAGTGATTCTCGTGCCTCAGCCTCCTGAGTGGCTGGGATTCCAGATGCATACCACCATGCCCAGCTCATTTTTGTAGTTTTAGTGGAGATGGGGTTTCGCTATGCTTGCCAGCTCTTATCCTATTTTTCTAAGTCCAGATAGGAGAGGGGTGAGCCTCAGCAACGGCTGCCTTTTGCTAGCAGAAGTCGTCATAAAACCTCCATTTCAGCCTGGAGCTGCAATGTAGAACTGTGCTTGGCCTCTCCAAGCCCAGGCTTCTGTCTCTGTGATGGTCCATCGTCATTCAGACCGACAGAATGGTGCAAGCTGACCTTGAGTCTTCAGAGCAGAGCCTTCGTGTGTTTGGACACAACCTGAACTTGGCTGTGGTCCCCTCGCCCAGATACTTCTGAAATGTTTAGGAGGTGGCTCTCAATATGTGACCCACAGTAGGTTCCAAAAACAAGGGGAGGACTTTCAGGTAAGATTTCCAGCAAGTGGCAGGAGAAAAGAGAACCACCCACAAGATACCAGATACCACTTCCCTATGCAAGTCTCATTTCTGGCTGATTGTTCAGATCTATACTGCACAGGGGAAAAAAACAGTCAGCCATTAGGAAACTGGGGGAAATCAATCAGCCCTCACCAGCCTGAATGAAAAACTGGAATCCAAGAGATCAGAATGAGTTCCCAGGCCCACCTCATGAATATTTTATGTGTTTTCTTCAAAACAGCCACATACCCACGAAAAGGAGGAATTGACTGCTTCCTATAAAGGAGTGTGATGAAACAGTGTTAAAGGGGGACACAGGACTGATAAGAACAGGCAGAAATAAATTATGATCAGAAACCCCTTGATGGTTTTTCAGGGAAGCCCATTTTTTGGTGTCTTTTTATAGGCAAATGCCCATAAGAGGCTCAGCCATGCAGCTGCTGGAGGACTTATCCTTGCATTCAGGTCTATCTGTTCCAAGCCCCAGGGTCACTACTCAGGCATTTACCTGAAGGAGAAGGCAAGGAGGAAAAATCCACAGTTGCCAAAAAAAAAAGCACATTCATGGCATGAGCACAGCGGCAGCCTAGCTGGGAGACACAGAGAGGGAGGGAGGGAGGAGGACTCAGCATTTTCAGGTCCTGCTCACGGTGCAGGTGCAGTTCTAATGGACTTTTTCTTCCCTCTGTACTTCTTTTGTCTTTCCTCTTTCTATGGAGTTCCTTTTTCTTTCTTTTTTTTTTTTTTTTTGAGACAGTGTCTCACTCTGTCTCCCAGGCTGGAGTGCAGTGGCACAGTCATGATTACAGCTCCCTTCAGCCTCGACCACACAGGCTCAGGTCATCCCCCTGTCTTAGCCTCCTGGGTAGCTGAGACTACAGGTGCACACCACCACACCCAAATAACTTTTGTATTTTTTGTAGAAATGAGGTTTTGCCATGTTGCCCAGACTGGTCTTAAACACCTAGACTCGAGTGATCCACCCATCTGCCTCGGCCTCCCAAAGTGCTGGGATTATAGGAATGAGCCACCGTGCCTGGCCAGAACATGGGGTTCTCATTTTAGTGGTCTCTGCAGTTGCTTGCCAAAAATCATGCAATAAATAAGACAAAAATACAAGAATGTTCCTAAGACAGTTTAAGAATGGTATATTGTTTCCAAATACCAGGCTCTCCTTCCTGCATATATAGCACATTTGCACATATTTTCAGTGACATGAAGGCTAATGAGAAAGCTCTTTGGAACACAATGGAAACCTTCCTGCTCTATAACACGAGGGAAAAATCCTAAGGGGTAGATGAAATTCCTGGAGGTTTTACCGGATTAGCCCATTAACATCATCTCCCATTACTGAACACCAGGAAAGGATGAATCTCTTCTAAGGGAGAAAGTGTAGGTCAATTTCTTTGACGATATCAGTAACATATGCATAGCATCAGTCTGAGAGCCTACATTCCAAACTCTTCATCCTCAGGAAGAAAGCGGTAATTGCAAATCTACTTTGTTCTCCTCTCTTTTGTACCATAACTAACACACTAACTTTCAGCACTATTAAAGTATAATTTTCAAAAAGGTAAAGTGATTCCCATGCAGAAAAGAAATACACATTTTAAAGACTTTATTCAACTTATTAATTAGAAAAGAAACTGGAAACTATTAAGGTCTGAGGAGCTAGGTATGTATAGGCAATTTAATAAAGGAATGTTGGGGTAAAACTGCTGGGTTAGGTGTAGCATTGGTTAATAACCTACACAGCAATAAACGCTAACTTACAGGGTTATGTTTTCTCCTAGATGGAAATTATTTGCATTTCTATTGGATAAAAACCTACAAATTAACATATAACTTCACTTTAAATCAGTAGTTATCACTGAGTGAAACAAAGTATATGACCGAAGACCACGCTTGGATGGGCCTTTGCCTTCATATGACATTGAAAAAAGATACTATTCATATATTTGCCTTATTTCCAAGTATTGGACAATTTTTCCTAATAGCACGTTGAGATTAGGGGTAGCATTTTTCATTTTGTATCCCACCCATCAGCACAGCACCATCTTAGGTACATAACATGCTCAATTGTGTCTACTGAATAATGTGTTTATTTGTATCAGCAAGAAGAAGCCTTTTCAATTCCTCACCTAACATAATCCATCATCCTCATCCCTGTTGCTTACTGTCCATCCTTGTTCATAGCTTTATGGGTTTTTTTTTTTTTCCCTAAAAATACCTAAACTAATAAGGATATTTTTCTTTCTTTATCGTCAGGTCAGCCCAAGCCAGAGGTAACTTGGTATAAGAATGGTCAAGCCATAGATGAGAGTGGCATTGTTTCCAGCTATGAATTCTTTAAGAATCAGTATATTCATGTGTTACATCTCTCTTGGTAAGTGGCTATACCCCTATGGACTGTTTATTAATATCCCTATATTCTGTCATGTGCTGGTTACTATGAGGTAAGGCCAAAAGATGGCTCATATTTGCTTCTAGAGTCCTAATTTTAGATGCTATTAGCAGGCATCAGCCAAAGCACCCAGCAATGATGATTTCCTGAACTCTGTTCAGTAACTAATTACACTCCCCTAATTTGCTGCTGTCAATGGAGTTAAGCTTTATCTAGAATTTTATCCAAGGTGATCCAGCCACTGCCATCCATTAAATAAGCTTTTCATTTCATCTTGATCTCTCTGGAAAGTAAAGAAAGTGTGATAGGATCTCAGTATTGTTGTCCAACCTTCCATGGGTAGGAAGGAAGGAGAAGTGGCTGACAGTGATCCCACAGCACCTTGGTGGTGGAGTTCAGGCTGGAAGCCATACCCCCTGGCTTTGTTTTAGGAAGTAGTATGGTCCAGTACAGTGATTTCAAATTCTTTTTTGTTCCTCCAAGAGCTCTTGTTTGGATAAAACCAGGAAACTCAATAGGTAAGGGAGAGAAAATGAGAACTGCTCAGGGTGAGGCTAGGTAGGGAGTCTGTGCTTTTGATCCTCAATGCTACTAAATTGGTCACAGTGCCCTTATGGGGGCTGTGAGGAGCCTGAGAGTTCTTGAAAGCATGGTATGAAAATGAGTGGTAGGCGTGGAAGTATAATGATAGCCTTGAGTTTGAGATTTAAAAAAAGACTTGTTGAGTTCCAGCTCTGCCATTTTCTTGCTGTATAACCTTGGCCAGTTGCTTAACCTCTCTGAAACTCAATTTCATCATCTGTAAAGCAAAAGGATGACAGAGAGAGTTAAAGAATGTAATGCTTGTAGAAGTTTCATTATAGAGGAGTTGTTCACAAGCATGAAGGCTTTCTTATCTCCCATCTATTACTTTGTTTAAAGTAACAGGCTGAGCGTGGTGGTGGCTCATGCCTGCAATCTCAGCACTTTGGGAGGGTGAGGCAGGAGGATTGCTCGAGGCCAGGAGTTTGAGACAAGCCTGAGCAACAGAGTGAGACTTCATCTCTACAAAAAAATGGAAAAATTGGCTGGGCATGGTGGCTTATGCCTGTAGTCCCAGTTACTCGAGAGGCCAGAGTGGAGGAATTGCTGGAGCCCGGGAGTTTGTGGCTGCAGTCAGCTATGATTGCACCACTGCACTCCAGCTTGGGTGACAGAGTGAAATCCTGTCACAAAAATAAGTAAATATGTAAATAAACAATAAACATCAGACATTATTTTACCATGGTTGAAATGCTTACCTGACTTACAGCATATCTAGCCTAACATTTAAGATACCCATTACTCATCTATTCTTTAATTCTTTAGATAATATTCTTCAGGCACCTACATATGCCAGGCATTTTGCTTAATGCTAGAGATGGAAGTAAATAAATAACACAAACATTGTCCACACGCTTACAAAACATCAACTCTGGTATGGACGTTCAGTGGTGAACAAAGAAAGCCATTCTTCCCCTTACCACTCCAGTGTACCTGGGAGGCAGCCAGACTGGCGTTTGCTGGCCCTTGACCATGGCCTGGACTTTCCTACTTCTTCATTCCAACCTTATCAAAGTCTCCCCTTCCTCATCTTTATCCCATTCAGCTTAGAAACCACCCGTGAGGTTCACAGGTGAGATTCCAGTTACCCATGGGTCTGTCCAGCCTCAAACATTCTCATCTCCTTTGATCTTGATGAACAGGCCTCTCTTTCGGTGGTTATTCATTGCTCAGGATTGATGACAAGTTCAGTAGACTGTGGGCCTCACAGGGCGCAGGAGCCCTCTCTGATTCACACAAACATCCCCTAGAACCTGGCACAGTGCCTGCAACGTAAATATTTGTTGAAAGATTGATGGAGACATCCATCTATCTATCTACCTATCTATCTATCTATCTCCCTTTTTCTATCTATTGTTTTTGTGGTTGGTTTATCTAGATCAATGTTAGCAAACATTTTTCTAAAAGGGGCCAGATAGTATTTTAGCCTTTGCAGGCCAGATGCAAAAATAGGCCACAACTATTTACGTCTGTCATAGATAATATGCTTTTTTTAAAAAAAGAGCATAGTTGTGTACCAATAAAACTTTATTTACAAAAACAGGTGAGGGAACAGATTTGGCCTGTGGGCTATAGTTTTCCTACCCTGGTAATATCCTTGAGGATCTACACGCTGAACCTCTTTGTATGTTTCCCACCCTTGCTTATTTGCCTCTGAGCATGCAACGCATATTTCCTGATTTTACTCTCACAGTAAACCAAAATATTATACCCACATTTTAGCCAGAAGAGAAGCTTGACATGTGTTCTTTTAAGAACTGAGATTTGCTATTACTGTTTTATGTTCCATATACAGGATGAGGGTATAAAGGGATGGAGGAATAAGAAGCCCATGAGGAAGCCCCAGAGGCAGGTGGGCAAGTCAAAGCAGGAGGTATACAAAGCAGGAGGAGAAACTTGGGAAGGGAACTTGCCCTGTGGAAGGTTCAGGCAGTCACCATTCCCTGCTCTGAGATCCGGCACCATAAAAATTGAGGATTTGACACAACAGAATCCACTCTTTCCAAGCTCCTGGGCTGCCATTTTGAAAAATAACCCATCTACTAGGAAAAGTATTCAGTCGTAATGCAAGAAATGTTGGTAGAGCCCTATAATAGATGTGGTCACGTTTTGCTGCTTACTAGTAAGTATTCTGGGCACTGATGATCACGGAAAGTTCTGACTTTTTATACCAGTAGTTCTGAATTCTAGCTGCCCGTTAGTATCACCTGGGGAGCCTTTAAAATCCACTGATGCTTGGGCTTCGCTCTTGACCAATTAAATCAGAATCCCAGGTGATTCCAGTGTTTTGCCAAAAATGAGACACGCTGTATGTCCTAAACATTCATCTGCAAAGTAATTTGACTTATACCAGTATGTTAAATGCTGGTGAGGAAAATGAATGGTATTTTGTGCAAATGTCTTTCAAAGATTAAAAGTTAGTTGTTAGTTATAATATTAGTCTCAAAATTTCCTGGTATACGCCGTCAACCACTGGATTAGCTCATAGCCCAAAGAAAAGTACTTTTCTTCACCTACATTTGGTCTTTGGGTCATTAAATCCGAGCTTTTAGATATTTGAAAGCTCCTGTTTCTGTGTTTCCCAGGGGCTTTTTTTGGTTTAACAAATCTCATCTGCAGTTCTGCTTGGAGGCTAAGAGCCCTGCGGTTGTATTTATGAACCTTTTGCTTTTCTCTCTTTCCTCTATCTTCCCTGCATTCTCCTCCTCATGCCGTCCTCACCTCATGAACCTGGGCACTTCAGGCGAATGAGACGGCGGGGAAGAGATTTATCATTGCTGTTGTAACCTTTACATTACCACGGGTCAAGTGTGCTTGGCAGGGAAGAGAAATGGAAAGCCAAGAAGGCATCTCCAGGGAGAGAAACATCAATAATCACATTATGGTATGCACTGTAGCTTGAAATAGAGTTTGTTTGTTTGTTTTTTTTTTTTTCCTAAAAGATGTAGGAGTTGAGGGGTGGGGAGGAAAATGCAAATAGATGTTTTCTACCTCATAATGAAAGCAAATTGCAACGATGTGTATACAAATGGGCAATTGTGGTCTCTTATGAACACAATGTAAAGAAAGGCAGCAAAGCAACAGATAAAAATCTGTCCAGGAACCCGCACTTAGATATACCCTCTCCTCAGCAGGGAGGCCTCCTTTGATGCTTGCAATCACACGGCTGTGCTGAGAGCCAGCAGGAGGGAGGTGGAAGGAAGGGGAAGGGGGCGGAGGACACCCGGGAGCAGCAAAGCTCTGCCCCTGCCTGGGAGACAAAGCAGCCCCTCTGCTCTGTCATCAACTCTGCCCTAGCATCAACTCTGCCCTAGCATCGGCTGGGCTGGGGACAGGTCTGTAGAGCACCGGGCAGGGACAATGACCAGGAGAATGGCACAGTCACCACAAGCCAATCAGCTCATGGAGTGTATACACGGTTGAATAGTGTCCCCCAAATCCATGTCTGCCTGGAGCCTCAGAATGCGACCTTATTTAGAAACAGGATTTCTGCAGGTATAATTAGTGAAGGAGTTCATATTGGATTAGGTTGTTGGATTGTTACGGAAAAGGGGTTCCAGTCCAGACCCCAAGAGAGGGTTCTTGAATCTTACACAGGAAAGAATTTGGGGCAAGTTCATAGAGTAAGTGAGAGCAAGTTTATCAAGAAAGTAAAAGAATGGCAGAGCAGCGGTGTGGCCTACTCGCCTGAGTATACTTATTATTGATTATATGCTACACAAGGAATGGATAATTTATGAGTTTTCTGGGAAAAGGGCAGAGATTTCCTGGTCTCTCCTATTTTTAGATTATATAGGGTAACTTCCAAATGTTGCCATGGCATTGGTAAACTGTCGTGGTGCTGGTGAGAGTGTCTTTTGGCACCTAACACATTATAATTAGCATATGAGCCATGAGGACAATCAGAGGTCACTTTCATTGCCATCTTGGTTTTCATGGGCTTTGGCTACTTCTTCACTGCATCCTGTTTTATCAGCAGGGTCTTTGTGACCTGTATTTTGTGCCTCCTGTCTCATCCTGTGACTAAGAATGCCTAACCTCCTGGGAATGCAGTCCAGTAGGTCTCAGCCTTAGTTTACCCAGCCCCTATTCAAGCTGGAGTCACTTTGGTTCAAACACCTCTGACAGGGTGGGTCCTAATTCAATGACTGGTATCCTTTTAAAAAGGGAAGACAGAGCTACAGAGACACACAGAGAAAAAATGGTGGTGGGAAGACAGAGACAGAGATCGGGGTGATGCAATGGCAAGCAGAGACATGGCAAAAATTGCCAGCAGCCACCAAAAACTAGGAAGGGGCAAGAGAAGAGTCTTCCCTGGAACCTTCAAGGGACCATGGCTTGATGACAACTTGATTTTAGACTTTTTGGACACGAGAACTGTGAAAGAATAAATTTCTGTTGCTTTTTGCCACCCAGTTTGTGGTAGTTAGTTATACAGCCCTAGGAAGCTAAAACCTGGGTTTACCGAGCAGTCCCGTAAAAGGGGGCAGGGCTTTTTGCCTACTGGACATAAGCACTGGCCAGATTTATCTGAGAATGCAGTGTTGGTTCCAGACACACCAGCTGAGTTCATCCAGACCACCCAGTGGGAGATGTCTAGGGACCAAGGGGCAAAAACATTTTTTTCAACTCTGCCCCAAATTCACAATTGATTATTCAAGGATTTGAAGGGAACATCAATAAGGTTTGGGTCACTTGTGTTTTTCCCCCAGGGGACATTTGCTAATGTCTGGAAACATTTGGATTATCTTGACAGGAGGGGGTGGGGTGCTACTGTATCTGGCAGGAGGAGGCCAAAGCTGCTGCTGAACATTGGACAGTAAGCAGGGCAGCCCCCACAGTCAGAACTCTCCAATCTAAGATGTCTGGAGCACCAAGGCTGAGCAACTTTAGCAAACTACCACAAAACTGGTGGGCTGTTAAAGAGCAGCAGTTTCTTAGTTCTCATGGGTCTGTGGGCTGGGGGCTGGCTCTCTGCTGGTTTTCCCTGGCTTTCTCATGCTCGTTCATGCCACTCAAGTCCATTTAAGGATTGGTTGGGGCCGGGCGCGGTGGCTCAAGCCTGTAATCCCAGCACTTTGGGAGGCCGAGACGGGCAGATCACGAGGTCAGGAGATCGAGACCATCCTGGCGAACACGGTGAAACCCCGTCTCTACTAAAAGGTACAAAAAAACTAGCTGGGCGAGGTGGCGGGCACCTGTAGTCCCAGCTACGCGGGAGGCTGAGGCAGGAGAATGGCGTAAACCCGGGAGGCGGAGCTTGCAGTGAGCTGAGATCCAGCCACTGCACTCCAGCCTGGGCAACAGAGTGAGACTCCGTCTCAAAAAAAAAAAAAAAAAAAAAAAAAGGATTGGTTGGGCTGGAAGGTCCGGTGTGGTTTCCTGACAGGACTGGCAGTGGATACTGCTATTGGCTGGGCCGCCTTGCTCTCCTCCACATGGGCTCTCATCCCCCAGGAGGCCGGCACTGGTTTCCTTACAGGACAGTCTCAGGGCAGCATTCCAAGGTCATGGAGCTGCAGGGCCTCCTGCAGAAATGAATTCCACCCAACATCATTTCTCTCACATTCTCTTGGCCAAAGCAAGTGACAGGCCAACCCACATTTAACAGGAAGAAAAATAGACTCTACTTTTGAAGAGTAGAGTAGCAAAGTCACATTGCAACAAGGTGTGCATACTCACATGAGTGGAATTAGTAGCCAGATTTTGTAATCTGCATCTTCTATCTGTGGAACATTTAATTGATTTTTAAAATCATCTATTTGCGTGTATCTTTATCCTTCTCAAAAAAACCAGCTATGACTGCCCTTTGCCTATAATTTTTTTTACCCTTTTTTTTTGAGATGGAGTCTCACACTGTTGCCTAGGCTGGAGTGCAGTGGCAAGATCTGGGCTCACTGCAACCCCCGCCTCCCAGGTTCAAGCAATTTTCTTGCCTCAGCCATCCAAGTAGCTGGGATTACAGGCACATGCCACCACGCCCGGCTAATTTTTGTATTTTTAGTAGAGATGAGGTTTCACCATGTTGGCCAGGCTGGTCTTGAACTCCTGACCTCAGGTGATCTGCCCACCTCAGCCTCCCAAAGTGCTGGGATTACAGGCATGAGCCACCACGCTTGGCCTATTCTTAACCATTCATTTATCCAACAAATATTAAGGGCACTTAAAATGCTCTAGAATTCAGTGCCAAGTAAGAGGAAGCAAAGTTCTCTATGATCTCACTCACAGTCCAGTGGAGGAAACAGACACTGAAATTTCAGAAATGGATATTGAACCAGAGAATGGTCACCCAGACACAAGGTTTTAAGCTGCTTTTGTTACACATGTTTCATACTTGCAGCCCCGTTTGGATGGTTTTTCATTTTCTTTTCCACTAGAACTCTAACATGCTATTAACTTGCTGCACCTCACAGAGTAGAATGATTTTAGAAGGCGGACTCTGTGACTTCAGTCATGTGTCAGCATTCTCATTTATTTCAGACCCCAGGAGCCATGGGGTACGGTGTTACCTTCCTCAGGATACTCTGCTTTGAGAGCTCTTTGTAAGTGCTTATCATCTCTGCCCTGGGGAGGGCCATCAGTCTCTTTCTATACATGATCACCCAAGGAAACCTAAACCATTTGCCAGACATCTGAAAAACATGAGTTATTGTTCGTGAATGAGACTAGGCAAGTGAGTATAGGTGAATCACTTAAAGATACCCCCTCTGGCCGGGCGCGGTGGCTCAAGCCTGTAATCCCAGCACTTTGGGAGGCCGAGGCGGGTGGATCACGAGGTCAGGAGATCGAGACCATCCTGGCTAACATGGTGAAACCCCGTCTCTACTAAAAATACAAAAAACTAGCCGGGCGTGGTGGCGGGCGCCTGTAGTCCCAGCTACTCGGAGGCTGAGGCGGGAGAATGGCGTGAACCCGGGAGGTGGAGCTTGCAGTGAGCCGAGATCGCGCCACCGCACTCCAGCCTGGGCGACAGAGCGAGACTCCGTCTCAAAAAACACCTGACAACAAAAAAAAAAAAAAAAAAAGATACCCCCTCTGGGGCCAGACATGGTGACTCATGCCTGTAATCCCAGCACTTTGGGAGGTTGAGACGGGCAGACCTCTTGAGGTCAGGAGTTGAAGACCAGCCTGGGCAACATGGTGAAACCCTGTCTCTACTAAAAATACAAAAATTAGCTGAGCATGGTGGCGTGAGGCTGTAATCACAGCTACTTGGGAGGCTGAGGCATGAGAATCAGAATCACTTGAACCCAGGAGGTGGAGCTTGCAGTGAGCAGAGATCATGCCACTGCACTCCAGCCTGGGCAACTGCGAGACTCCATCTCAAAAAAAAAAAAAAAAAAAAAAAAAGATATCCCTATTGCTGGAAGAAACACCTCAGAACACACAACCTGCTGATAGAATTGTCACCATCAACTTCACTTACAAAGAACAGACAATTCTTTCCACTATTGACAGCCAGGGTTCAAAGAGCTGGGTTTAAATCCCAGATCTGTAAGCTGTATCATCCTGGGCAAATTATTTAACTTTTCTATGTCTCAGTTTTCTCATCTGTAAAATGGGGATAATAATAACACCTGCCTAATAGGATTGTTGTGGGGGATTAAACCAACACATGCAAGGAATTTCGAATACTCAATAAATAATAGCTATTTCAGGTGCTTTAAACATGCTCCCCACCCCAAACTATAATTTTGGAACTGATTAAAATAGGAGAGTTTGGAGGTAAGAAAAGCAGCATTTTTCCCCTCTGCTATTTCTCTTTTGGAGGCTAAAAAAAAAGTAGTTAACGTGATTGTTCAAGGAATCATCAGGTAGAAATAAAGATGACTGAATCTTGCTATGTCTTGGCTAAGATGGAAAATGCATTTCATCCAAGGTTGGAAAGTGTTTTGTGAACTTCATGTTCCTGTGAGCTTAAGTAGGTCTAACAAGTCTTAAGGATGACTGGTAGAACTTTCTGACACCTGGAAGGCATCTGTGTTCCCGACACCCGGCTGAGGCGGCTTCCCGTGGCGTTCTCCCTGAATGAATTCAGCGGGCACGCATCAGGGCCATGACTCAGACCACGCCTGGGGCCCTGCTTGAATGAGTTCCGAGGGTCTGATGAGGAACTCCCAGTTAGTCCCCGGGTGACAGGTCCCTTCTGAGAATCCACTGCTTGTCATCACATTCTGGTGGTGACTTTAGTAGGTAAGTGTCTCAGAAGAGTGAATGGTTATAGGCCATGTTCTGGGACACTCACTCACCTTTTCCTGGGGGTGGGACATGGGTGGCTGCTCCCACCATGGTGTGGACTCCTCAGGGCAAATCATGACTAAGGTGGCAGGTGATAGGTTGATCCAAGAGCCCCTCCCAAGACTTTGGGACAGTCAGGGAAAGGTGCACCAATCACTAGAAGTTGGACACATTCTGAAAGTCTGTGAAACTGTCACTCCATTGACACCTTCTGAGAACTGAGCAGGCCAGGCATGTTAGGGAAGTTCTTGGAGTCAGCCCTACCTTGTAATCACAGAATTAGAGGCAGACACGTCTGGAAAGAGTGAAAAGATGGGGTGCCTCACTCATGTAGAAATCATGATGTGTTAGTGCTAGGGAACAGCTGACCAACTCCAAGGTAATGCTCATAAAGAAATTACCTGACAAGGGGAGATGGCTAGTTATGGGCAAAGCTGAAATTAATCAGGCCCTGTGAGTCCTGGGAAGGGCTTTGCCCCACTCTGTAGGGAGAGGGCAGGACTGAGAAAGGGGTTCAGTTTGGCAGCGTAAGTCTCAGCCCAGCCTATTTCTCCTCCTCATGCACTCAGCTGAGGGCCTCTCATGATAGACCCAAGGTCTCCCTGCCTCTGCCTGGTCCTGCCTGGGAGCCTCTCCTGCCCCTGCCGCCTAAGTTCTCCATGAACCAGTGTTTGACTTGGACCTCACGCCCCTCCCTGTCTGCCTCCAGGCTCCATCACCTGGAATTCCTGCTTTGTCTTCTCCCAAGCACATGCTCCCATTCATTTTTTTCTGAATCCCACAATGCTGGGCCAGTCTCAGTACATTCCAGGAGACACCAGGCTACACCTCAGCAGAGTCCCCCTCACATGGGAGGGGAGCTGCCGCTCTGGATCCTCCAGGATTCCCTTCAGGCCACGCCCCACACCTAGGCCCCAGGTGAACCTGAGAATGGGTGAGAATGGGCGTGGCCCGTGAGAGGGGTTAAGCCCCGGGATGGTCCCTCAGACCCTGCCTGTCGTAGTCAGCTTGAGCTACCCTACCAAAATACCATAGTGTGGGTGGCCTAAACAACAGAAATTTTCTTTCTCACCGTCCTGGAGGCTGGAAGTCCAAGATCGAGGTGCCAGCATGGTTAGGTTCTGGTAAGGGCCCTCTTCCTGGTTTGCAGAATCTGCCTTCTCACTATGTTCTCACATGGGAGAGAGAGAAAGAGAGTGCAAGCTCTCTGGTGTCTCTTCTTCTAAGGGCACTAATCCTGTCATGAGGGCCCCACCCTTGTGACCTCATCTAAACCATATCACCTCCCAAAGGCCCTGTCTCCAAATACCATCACATTAGGGGTTAGGGCTTCAACATGTGAATTGGTGGTGGTAGGGGACATAATTCAGTAGCTAGCACAGCTCCAAATATGGAAGGGCTCTGGCTATATACGGGGCCAGACTAAGACGAGGCCAATGGGGGTGGACAGGGACCCACTGGTTCAGAATCAGAGATTTGCAGCACTGTGTGAGAGCATAAGTAGACATTCTAAGTATCATAAGTAGATACTCAGCTCTCAAGCCAGACTACCCAGGTCCAATTCTTGGCCTCACCTCTTACTTGAACAGGTTGCTTAACCTCCGTTTGCCACCATTTCCGTATCTGTAAAATGGGAATGATCACAGTATCTACCTTGCAGGGTTGGGTGAAGATTAAATGAGATAATACATACAAGGAAACTTTTTGAACAGTGCTGGTACTTAACAAGTGCTAAGTAAATGTTCATTCTTTCTGCCCTGAGATCTCCTGTGTATTGTAAGACACAGCCATTCTTTTGGTTTTGAGTTGGAGTCTCACTTTGTCACCCAGGCTGGAGTGCAGTGGCACGATCTCAGCTCACTGCAACCTCTGCCTCCCAGGTTCAAGCCATTCTCTTGCCTCAGCCTCCTGAGTAGTTGGGTTTACAGGTGCCCACCACCACACCTGGCTAATTTTTTTTTGTATTTTAGTAGAGATGGGGTTTCACCATGCTGCCCAGGCTGGTCTCAAACTCCTAACCTCAAGTGATCCACCCACCTTGGCCTCTCATAGTGCTGGGATTACAGGCATGAGCCACTGCACCCGGCCAATTTTTTTTTTTTTTTAATTAGCTTGGGGTGGTGGCACGTACCTGAGGTCCCAGTTTCTTGGGAGGCTGAGCTGGGAGAACTGGTTGGGCCTGGGGGATTGAGGCTGCAGTGAGCCATGATCACAGCACTGCACTCCAGTCTGGGTGACAAAATGAGACCCTGTCTCAAAAACAAACAAACAAACAAAAGATTTGTGGGAGGAATTAGCACAGGGCATCCAGGGGTTCTGTTCTTCACTGAGTCTTGCCTCAAGGGAAGCAGGCAGAGGAGCCATTCCACGTACAGCATCGAACTAGAGGAAGTGATTTGAATGAACTGTGGCTTCTTGGTGGTCAGAGGCTCTGCTGCTGAATCCTTAGGGGACTAGGTGAGCAGAATAATCTAACAGGCCTCCCGCAGTTGCTGTAGGAGAAGGCCCCATTGTCAGCAGCTCTGGTCACCATTTGAACTGCAGGGTGTCAGACAGTGGCTGCTCCCTTTCCGTCCTTGTCACTTCCCATTCCCTGCGGCAGCCGGATTGAGATTCTTCTCCTGTTGGAGCTGCTCCTTGACAGCCCTAATGAGGCTGCTCCCTCGGCCCAGAGCAGGGTGCCCTGCTTGCCCGTCTGCCTGCCAGTGGCTGCCGCTGCTCACCAGTGGGCATCAGGAGGTGGCAGCCAGGCAGAGGCGTCCTGAGATGGTCAGATCAAGGAGACAGAGAGGGACACAGGACACAGCCAGCACTGAGGCCCTGACAACAGAACGGCAGACGAAGGGAAACCATTGACTTGTGACGGGTTTCTTCCCTGACCACAGGTCTGTGAGCCTGCTTTTGGGAGAGAAATTCTCGGACCTGGTTTTGCTCATTCCCCCTTTCTGGGTCCAGCAATTCGTTTTTTAAGAAGGAAAACCAACTCTTAACATCCACAGAGTGCATGCGGGGGCAGCTTGCCAGTCATTGACTAGGAAACTCACCTCAGATTGAGCAGCTAGTGGAGTGACAGCTGATGTTTTCCTGAGAATTTAATAAACGGACCTTTACCCTTGATGGAAACATTGGAGTCACCAAGCTGGAAACGACTTCAAGATGTTGCCACTCAGAGCCTGGTCTTGGACCACCAGCGTCAGCATCCCCTGGGAGCTTGTTAGAATGGCAAAATCCCAGCTCCCTCTCCAGACCCAGCCAATCAGAGCCTGCATTTTAATGATTCATGTGCATTTTTAATGCAAGAGAAACCCCGCTGTAAGGCTCAGGCTTAGCCCACTCCTGGCTATACATTACCTCTGGGGAACTTTAAAAAATTATTTATGCTTCTATCTCACCCCTAAAAAATTCTGTTTTAATTGGTCAAATCCAACTGGTCTAGTCCACTGCTTACACCCTATAGGTCACCCAAGGCCCAGAGAGATCACAGGACCCATCCAAAGTAACACAACAGGTTAGGAATTAAAGCTAGGGTTAGAACCCCCAAATTCTGTTTCCCAGGCCCCCTGAGTCCATTACGTTAATCACTGCATCTCATCCTACCAGTGCCATCCTCCCGAACAAAATCTATTAAGATGCATCCTGGAATATAATTCAAAAAGGAGGGATCATAAGGACTTCATTCAAAAATAAGGATTCATGGAGGGCCTACTATATGCCGGGGATTGTTCTCACCCTGAGGATACAGCAGTGAATACTGGATGCCCTGATCTCATGGGAAAGGGGTAGCAAGAGGAACCAGACATTTAACACACCAGGAACTATGTCATGGGTCAGGTGAAAAAGGATAAAGCAGCACGAGGGAGGGAAGGTCTCTCTGGTGAGGGGCTCTGAGCGCAGAGGTGAAAGGGCAGAGCAGGAGGTGATGTGGCTGTTACCCGGGGAAAGCAGGTTCTCTTCACCTTCTATGACTCTCACGTCAGCTCATTGCTTGTAGGCCATGGCACATGGTCACGACTTTGGATGTGATTTGGAGTGAGATGGAGACACACAAGAAGGTTTCTGAACAGAGATGTGATGACATTTTCTGGCTTAGTGTAAAAGGATGACTCTCGTCTCAGTGCTGTGAATGTATCCTCTGGAGAAGACTCAGGGCACAGATGGGCACCTGCAAGCAAGCATCGCGGTAATTCAGATGAGACAGTGGTGCCTCCACCCAGGATGGTCCTGCAGAAGGTGGGAGCAAGCGGCCAGGTTCTGAGTGTGTCTGACAGGAGCTGCTGTTGAACTGGACGCTGGATGTGAAAGGGGAGTGAAAGATGGACTCCAGGATTTTTGGCCTGAGCAACTGGTAGAATGGAGTTGCAGTTTTGTGGAGACAAGAAGCGGGTTTGGATAGGGACATCCACAGTTTGGCTTGGGGCGTGCTGGGTGTTTGATGAATTAGCAGAGCTCTGGGACCCTGTGGCCAGGGACGTTGGTGCTGCTGAGAGCTGGGGCTACCCACCATGGCTTGTCTAATGGAGCATTCATCTTAGTCCTGCTCGAAGATGACGGGCCTTATAGATTTAGAGAATAGATTTACAGTTCAAACTTACAATTGTTTTGCTATATTGTCACAATGCTCCTTAAGATTTCTGGGACATTATGCTCACTCGGTGGCCTATTAGGTGCTTTGGGTGGTAATTGTTTCCGGATAACTTGCAGTTTTCTTTTGATAAGGAGGGTCAGTCATCTATTAACTAAGCGTGGTGGTAGTAATGCCACAGGATTTTTTTCCTTTCTGAAATCAGTTTGCCCATTTCTTGTTCAAAGAATCTCTGGTGGGTCTGCATTGCTCCAAGAAGCTCAGAAAGCTGTTGAAAGTGCAGAGCTTCTGCACCGAGTGGCAGCCAGGAAACCGCTCCCCACGCATCCCCAGGAAAAGATCCTGGCTCTACCACACATGTGCCTGTTCCCTGATGTGTTTGCTATTGTACAATAATCCATGTCCATTTATTTCGTTCAGTGCTTCTGAGCACTGGCTGCCCAAAGGAATAACCTAGAAGCCTTTAAAAAAAAAACTTGATGGTGAAGATTTCACCCCATTATGCTGCTTAATTGTGCCTTTTTTTTTTGGTGTGGGGAAGAGGTGGGGTCCTGGCACTGGTATTTTTTTCAGATTATTTTTATTTTTGAGATGGAGTTTTTGCTCTGTCGCGCAGGCTGAAGTACAACGGTGTGATCTCGGCTCACTGCAACCTCTGCCTCCCAGGTCCAAGCGATTCTCATGCCTCAGTCTCCCAAGTAGCTGGGATTACAGGCATGCACCACCACACCTGGCTAATTTTTGTATTTTTAGTAGAGATGGAATTTCACCATGTTGGCCAGGCTGGCCTCAAACTCTTGACCTCAGGTGATCCACCCGCCTTGGCCTCCCAAAGTGCTAGGATTACAGGTGTGAGCCACCACACCCGGCCTTTTTTGCCTTTTTATTTATTTATTTATTTATTTATTTATTTATTTTTGAGATGGAGTCTCTCCCTATCGCCCAGGCTGGAGTACAATGGAGCAATCTCAGCTCACTGCAACCTCCGCCTCCCAGGTTCAAGCAAGTCTCCTACCTCAGCCACCCAAGTAGCTGGGATTGCAGGTGCATGCCACGACACCCAGGTAATTTTTATATTTTTAGTAGAGACGGGGTTTCACTGTGTTGGCCATACTGGTCTTGAACTCCTGACCTCGTGATCCGCCTGCCTTGGCCTCCCAAAGTGCTGGGACTACAGGCGTGAGACTTTATTTTTTAGAGTAGTTTTGGGGTCACAGCAAAATTGAGCACAAGGCACAGAGAATTCCCACACACCTTCTGTCCAGCATAGTACATTTGTTACAATCCATGAACCCACACTGACACATCATCACCCCAAGTCCATAGTTTACGTGAGGGTTCACTCTTGGTGTCCGTTCCACAGGTTTGGACAAAGGTGTCATGACATGTATCTACCTTTGTAGAATCAATAGTTATCTCCCTGCCCTAAAAATCCTCTGGCACTGATATTTTTACAAAGCGCTCCAAGTCATTGGCACATTCAGCCAGGGCTGAGAACTGCTGATTTAGTCTCACTGTGTGCCAGGCTTTGCTTTCAGCACTTTATAGGAGTTAACTCCCTTAATCCTCATGTCACCAGGTTGATGTCGGTTCAGCCATTGTCCAGAGCTGTCAAGTGGCTTATTCAACGCTGCCCAGCAGATGGGCCGGCCTGTGAACCCAGGCACACTCGCTGCTAAGTCTGTCCCTTAACCACTATGCAGTACTTACTGACTTTGCCAACTGCCTCTGCAATCTGCTCCGAATTGCTCTTGGGTGAAGAACAGTACACTTTCCCCTGCAGTTCACACACTCACAGTGCTCCTGGATAGAATTCTGCACCCTCCACACGGGGGCTCTTTCCCACCCACTGCCCCGGTTCTTTATGGCCCTCTCCCCCAGCCCTACCTCCTGCGAATCTCACCTCAGCTCATTGCTTTATTGTCCCCTACACATGACCTGATCATTCCAGCTCTGGTGCATCTGCCAGGAGTGCCCTCCCCTCTTCCCACCCAGCCAAAATGTAATTCTTCCCTGCTGGGCTCAAGTTCTGTGCTCCTGGCTTCGTTTCCTAAGGCCCAGGCCACTGTGACCTCTCCCCTCCTAACCACCAGAAGCACTGGCTGCCTCAGCTGTGCCTTTTGGAATTCAATGACACTGGAGTTTGCAAATCGCGTACTGCTCCGTTTAATACCCAAAAGTCTCATCTCTGGGGAAGGAAGCAAGTCTTCTACGAATTTCTTGTTTCCCTTCTCAAGTCCCATGCAGTGTGCTAAGCATGTATAGTTGTAGGTCCAGCAGGACACATGGGGGAACAGGGTGTTCCTGCTCATTTGGGGGCCACAGGTCACATCAGATATGGAGAGCAAGAGCGTTTGCTCCTCACCCCCGGTCTGTGGTATAAAACGCAGTTAGGATCTTACAGAATTATTTTCCATCCCTTTCTACATGACTATTTTATTTGCTTCCCAGTGAACTGGAACCTGAGGTCTAAACCCCTTAGTATGGGATGGAAAACCTTCCATGGTCTGGGCTGAGCCACCTCCTGGCAGGTGACCCTATCTCTTGATTCACCTGGGCCAGCCTCGGTTTCTCCAGCATGGCCCCAGTCTCTGCCTGTTGCTTTGATCTATTAAGGGTCCTTTTCAGGCCGGGCACGGTGACTCATGTCTGTAATCCCAGCACTTTGGGAGGCTGAGGCGTGTGGATCACAAGGTCAGGAGATCGAGACCACCCTGGCTAACACAGTGAAACCCCGTCTCTACTAAAAATACAAAAAAATTAGCCGGGCATGGTGGTGCACACCTGTAGTCCCAGCTACTTGGGAAGCTGAGGCAGGAGAATGGTGTGAACCCGGGAGGCGGGGCTTGCAGTGAGCCGAGAACGCGCCACTGCACTCCAGCCTGGGCGACAGAGCCAGACTCCGTCTCAAAAAAAAAAAACAACCAAAAAAACAAAAACCCCTTTCACTCTCTGAAGTGTCCTGTTTAAACAGCGAACAATGCAGTTACCCTACCCTCCCGCCTACCACTCCCCCAAGTTCCAAATTAAAAATGGTTTATTGTTTCCTGGGAGGGCCTGAAGCTCTCTTTCCTACCTCCTTCCACATTTAGGCTATTCTGTCTGCCTGGAATTATCACCCCTCCACCAACCACAGACACGCATCATCTTTCCTGCCAAAATCCCGCCCTGTATTTCCTGGTCTGCTTCAGCTGCTGAGCTACCCAGGAAGCCTCCCTTCATTATCTTGCACGCCCCCAACACCTGAATCCTTATAACTGGCATGCTTGCTAATGGTGCCTGGCACACACTGTCCTGTATTATAGATGTTTATATAGACAGGTCATTTCCCTTACTGGATGGGAGGCTCCCGAGAAAAGAGCCTAGGAACTTCACCTCTTTATCATCCACATAGTGGCTAACACAATGCTTTATACATGGTAGACATGGTGGACATTTCCTATCATTTTTTTGGCCATATAACTTAAGACATGTCACATCTTCTCTGGGCCTCAGTTCCAATATCTGTAACATAGTTCCAATTCCTGTATCTGTTAGGGTCTAATCAGGAAGACAAAAACCATTTTGAAGCATTTAGTGCAGGGTTGCACAGATGACAGCCAACAGGGAACAGTGAGGTCACCCAGAGCCACTATCTCCTGGGCAGCAGAGACAAAGGGAGGAGGCAAGACTCCCAGTTCCAGGTCACAGGCCACAGGGCAGAAACTGGACCTCTGGTAGGCTGTCCCATGGGACCTGGAACTACGGAAGAGATGATTTCTTCTTTCTTCCCTTCCCACCCCCTGATGTACTGTCTCTCTTTGGTGAAACACAGCAAGAAGCCAGCAGTCATGGGAGCTGGGGTGTTGCAGCCTCGGGGGTCAGCCCTGGTGATAGAGAGCAGAACCGGGGAAGAAGGCAGGTGGGTGAGAACCGGCCTGGGAGAGACACAGCTCTGAAGTCCCTTTCGGCCCTTTAGGTGTGTGGTTCAACCAATCTGTTGAATAAATAACTGAATAAATTGGTAAATGTGTGAGGAATCTCCTCATTGTTTTGAAAGGTTACTTGTAGAAGGTCTACAAGGTCTACAAGTTACTTGTAGAAAATAGGATCAAGAAATTCAGAGAATTCTTCCATCTCCAGGACAAACATAACTTTGGAGCTTGGGAAAGACCAAAGTCTTTCCTATTCCTTCAGTTATTCATATGATTATTGATAGCAGTTGTCAGGTAATAAAATACAGACACTTGGCTTAAGAAAATATGATGACCTTCACCTGGTGCTGTGGCCAAGGAAAGGACACGGATGTCATTGTGTGATTATTTATTGAGTGGAGCCCTCTTCCCCCTCCCTGCTGCAATGGGAGGGAAGGCTCAAAACATTCACAGCCACAGGAGGGGGAGCTGCAGAGACCTCCTTCCCCCCTCCACCCCGCATTCCTGGCTGAAAGGGTGGAGACACTGCAGACCTCGTGTTTCCTGATCTTGTTTTCTTTCACTGGAAAGTGGAATGCATAATAAAATGGAATGTCTGTGGTGCAGAGTGGTGGTTGAATAGCATCTAAATTCCAGAGATAATTCCAAATCTTTTTTTTAAAATTGTTTTAGATGGAGCCTCGCTCTGTCGCCCAGGTTGGAGTGCAGTGGTGCAATTTCAGCTCACTGCAACCTCCACCCCCGCCAGGTTCAAGTGACTCTCCTGCCTCAGCCTCCCAAGTAGCTGGGATTACAGGCATGTGCCACCACACCTGGCTAATTTTTGTATTTTTTAGTAAAGACGGGGTTTCACCATGTTGCCTAGGCTGGTCTCCAACTCCTGACCTCAAGTGATCCACCTGCCTCAGCCTCCCAAAGTGCTGGGATTACAGGCATGAGCCAACGCACCTGGCTGAGAATTCCAAATCTTACCTCTAGCCAATACTTCAGCTGCTTCTTCTATGAACCCTGTCTTCAGGGCACCTGGTCAAGTAGCAGTTTGAGTTTCAGCAATTTTAATATTGTTGGGAGCAGGGAAATGACCTCAGGGCAGGCAATAAAGGATTATCCACTTTTCAGGCCACGAGATTACTGATTTTATTTTTATTTTTGCTGGTGGAATCACCCACCTTAATGGTCAATAGGTAGATGTATGAAATAATGCACATGACCCTTAGGGTAGGATGAGGATGAGAATGAGGATGAAGAAGATGATGATGATTGAAATGTAGAGACTAAAAAGTATATCATTTTGATGGCTATATTGTGCTGGTAGCTAGAAAAAAATTGTTTGCTTATGTCTTCCTTTTCTACTTGTTTCATTCTGTTCCCCACCCTCTTGTCTTCATATTCCTCTTTGATAGGGTTACTAGTCCTGTGGATTCTTGTCCTGCTTAGTTCTTACTCATATTTCTAATCCTTGTTCTCAAAGCACAAAATCATGCTAAGTTGGCTGAATCCTGAAGAACTTTTAGGATTAGCTCTTCCAGAATTGATGGAACCAGCCTCCTCCTGCCCAGAATTAAATTAGATAGGCCCATGTATTAAGCATTGAATCAGAAATCTCTGGAAGTGGAGCCCAGACACAGGTCTTCTTTCCCCTTCTTTCTTTATTTGCAACAAATAAGAAAAACCACAGAGGTTATGTCATCAGCCTAAGAGGATACACAAATGAACAAACCAAGCAAAGCAGTGACCCCTCCATGCTAATGCCCATCTTCCGCGGTGCAAAAGCTAGCTGTTCTGCTGTGACAGTGTATCCAGGCTTCTCTTGGTGAATAGCTTAAATCAATGATTCTCAAAGTGTGTTCCTTGGACTTCTGGAAGTCCCTAACACCCTTTTAGGGATCCTCAGGGTCACAAATGTTATCCTAAAAATACTCAAACATATCCAGCCATCCCATTACTAGATATAAACCCAAAAGACTATAAATTATTCTATTATAAAGATATATGCATGCATATATTCATTGTCACACCATTCACAATAGCAAAGACATAGAATCAACCCAAATGCCCATCAATGATAGACTGGATAAAGTAAATGTGGTACATATATACCATGGAATACTACGCAGCCATAAAAAGGAACAAGATCATGTCCTTTGCAGGGACATGGATGGAGCTGGAAGTCATTTTCCTCAGCAAACTAATGCAGGAACAGAAAACCAAAAACCACATGTTCTTACTTATAAGTGGGAGCTGAAAAATGGGAACACATGGACACAGGGAGGGGAACAACACATGCTGGGCCTGTTGGTGGATGGGGGTTGGGGGGGAGCGGTGTAAGGGGTGAAGCATTAGAAAAAGTAGCTAATGCATGCTGGACTAAATATCTAAGTGATGGGTTGATGGTGCAGAAAATCACCACAGCACACGTTACCTATGTAACAAACCTGCACATCCTGCCCATGTACCCCAGAACTTAAAAATTAAAAAAAAAATCAAACATTATTTGCCCTTTTCACTGTGTTGAAATGTACACTAATGGTAAAAAGCAATGAAGGGTAAGTCTGTTGGTGGCTTAGCATGAATCATGGCAGTGGTCCCAAACCATATTAGTTGCCATAGAATTCTGCATTTCCATACAGCCACAGTTAAAAACAACCAACAAAAAGTTTTACTTAATGTCCTTTATGCATCAGTAAAAATGGAGTAATTTTATTAAATCTTGATAACTCAGTAGCCCTTTTAATACTCCATGTAATAAAATGGGAAATATATACAGAGCACCTCTGCTGGATTTTCTTAGATGATGAACATCTTGAGGACAAGCTTCTGCATGATTGCTTAAGTCGCAAGCTGAACTAGCCACTTCTTTCACGGATTATAATTTTTACTCAAAAGAATAATGGACAAATGATGGTTATTCAGCCTTGGGTATTTGGCAGACATTTTCTGAAAAATGAACAAAACAAGCCTGCCACTTCGAGGAAAACTAAAAGTATGTGTTGCCAATGATAAAATCCAAACTTGCAAGCTGTCATTGCAGTCCCTTCTCTGAACTAGGGACTTCCAGTTTTTTCCAATATTCCTTCTGTTTTTTCCTCTATCTTCTCTCCTATGGGGACTCTCATTATGTATATGTTGTAAGCTGGTATACCATCAGGCTCCAGAACTCTTTATTTTTCTATACTCTTTTCTCTTTGTTACTAAAATTGGATCATCTCAACTGACCTCTTCAAGTCTGTTGATTCTTATTCCATCTGCCCAAATCTGCTGTAGAGCCCTTTTGTGAATTTTTTATTTCAGTTACTGTAATTTTAAATCTCTAAATTTCTATTTGGTTTGTATGTATAATTTATATGTCTTTATTGAAACACCATGCTCACACTTTTTTTCAGCTCTTTAGACATGGTTTTATTTCTTTGAACATATTTAAAATAGATAATTTAAAGTTTGGTCCAGCAAGTCTAGGAACAGTTTCTATCGATTGCTTTTTCTTCTGTGTACGGGCCATACTTTGTTTCTTCGCATGTCACATAATTTTTATTGAAAACTGGACATTTTAGACAATGTAATGTGGCAACTCTGGAAATGAGATTCTCCCACCTTCCCAGGGCTTATTGTTTGCTTGCTTAGTGACTTTTCTGAACTAATTCTTTGTTGTCTGTGGCCCCTGAAGTTTCTACGGAGTTAGCTTAGTAGTCAGCTAATGAATGGACAGAGATTTCCTTAGGTGCCTGGAACCAATAGGTCTCCCAGTTTATTGAGGGGCTGTGTGTGCATGTTGGGGTATGAAGCATGCTTTCACACTCAGCCAGGCAAATGACAACTCTGCCTTAGCCTTCACTTCCTGCTAGTAGAAAGCCTTAAGGTCAGTTAGAGGTGAGAGCTCAGAATTTTCTCAGGTCTTTCCTAAGCATGTGCACTGGACATGCTTAGGAAGGCTGCTCACAGCCTTACGCATGTGCATGGCCTCCTAGATCTCCAGGAAAATGTCTCAGCTTTTCAATGACGCCTATGGGCATCTCATTCCCAGCTTTCCCTTTTAACCTTTTTGGTTCCCCTATTGTTTAACCCAGTTATTATCTACTGCCTCAAGCAGCCATGGTGTTAAACAATTGCCTTTTTTTTTTTTTTTTAATGAATACAAATGCCCCTAGGGAAAAAGTTATTTTTGCTGAGTGAACTCTAAGTCAGATCACACAAAAACAGTCTTGTGAGTGGGGTCTTCCAGGGAATTACTAGACAGGTCAAATAATGACAACTCTGGGTATGGAGCTTTGAAGGAGCCCCAACTGTGTCCTGCCCCCTCAAGCTGCTGCCAGGCTGTTTTCACTGTGATTGTGGAGTCTTGGTTTTCAAGACTACTGTGGAGCTGGTTATGGGGGAATAGAACTAGGGCAGGTTAAAGCACCAGAAAACTGTTCTGAGATTCAGCCATTTTTCTTGAATAAAGGCTCCCCAGATTGCCTTTAATTTTCAGAGCCCTGAAAAAGTTGATTCAGACAAGTTTTGCCAGTGTTCTTGTTGCATTTACAGCAGTGAGAATTTTCAGGGATACTTCCTCTGACCTTCTTGCTTATATCCTCCATGCTTATACTTTCTACCATACAACTTAGCACAGACTTGATTTACACTGTTCTCCGATAAATTAACATTCATATTATTTCCCTAAGTAGAATTTTGGAAAATTTGTGCCCTTCATCAAAAGCTTAACAGTTTCTAATACTTTAAAATTATTCTGATAAGATCAGTGGTAATATTAATAAACGTGGTTTTAAAAAGTATTATTTAATAAAATGTATTAATATTTGGAAGATCTCATGAGCCAAGTTTTTCTAAATGACCAATGTATGATATTACAAAATCTTGCATGGGTAAAAGATGCATTTAAAATGCAATATAGGGCTGGGCATGGTGGCTCATGCCTGTAATCCAGCACTTTGGGAGGCCAAAGCAGGTGGATCACCTGAGGTCAGGAGTTTGAGGCCAGCCTGGCCAACATGGTGAAATCCCGTCTCTACTAAAAATACCAAAATAAGCCAGGCATGGTGGCACATGCCTGCAGTCCCAGCTACTTGGGAGGCTGAGGCAGGAGAATCACTTGAACCCTGGAGGTGGAGGTTGCAGTGAGCCAAGATGGCGCCACTGCACTCCAGCCTGGGAGACAGGGCAAGACTGTCTCAAAAAAAAAATAAAAGCAACATAGAATGATGGATTTTATGTAACAAGTATGGAAAGTTCACTGATGTGGTTTCAGATTCCACATTGTAACTAATCTTCATGTATATCAAATCAGAATACTTCAATCAGATGAAAAGGTTATTAAAATATTCCTTCTTTTCCCAACACATTTATGTGTCAGGCCAACTTTTCTACATATATTAATCAAAACCATGTATTGTATCACACTGAATGCACAGATACAAAAATCCAACCATCTTCTGTTAAGCTTGATATTAAAGGTATATGAAAACACTTAAAATAAAACTACTCTCATGAAATGTTGCCTTGTCTTGGAAAAATATGTTTTCTATAAAAACATGATTTATGCTAATATGCAATGAATTTATTCTTGTTATTTTAAAATTAACTGTTAAAAATTTTTGTTTTAACTGTAATGTGGTAACTATTGAGAGATATAACCCATATAAACGAAAGTTCTTTGAAGTCCTCAATTATTTTTAGGAGTATTAAAGAGTCTCCATACCAAAATGTTTTCAGACTTTCTGGTTTAGACCATTTCTGGGGGTTCAAACTCAGAAGAAGCTTCATTCATTTAAGGTAACACGGACTTCTTTTTCTTTAATAAGGAAATGATTAATTTAGAAAGAACCCAGAGAATTCAAGCAAGACTTTCACAGCAGGGGAGAAGAATGTTACTGCTTCCCTCCGCCAAAAGAAAAGATATGCAAGGAGGGAATTCAATTAATTGTTCAGGGAATTTCTTCCTGGATGGTTTTGCATTCCAGTCAAATCACTGTGGGGCACGCAGCTCTCTCTGCTAGCCTCCCGCAAAGATTCTACACCCCAACCCTGCTAACACCATTTTAACTATTACCACTGGAGTCCCTTCTCTGACTTCCTTTTTCCCATCCAGTCTGTTCTGTGCACCTTAGCACAGACCTCATCTACAAGGTTCTCTGGAAAATTAATACTATTTCCTTCAGTCAGTTTTTAGCCATTTGGAAGCTGGACATGATGTTCAGGCATCTCCTTCACTCCACTGCAGCTCGTAACATAATGCTGGGCACCACGGTGCCCATCACTCTATGCAAGTCTGCCATTTGGCTGATCAAGATGAAGACTTAGGACAGAAACACTTTATTTGCAGAATGATCTCTCTACACTGTGGCATTTCCTTTCTGGTAATGTTAGTTTTCTAACAGCATCCACAGAGCCAGACAGCCAGGGCGGAAGGCTCTTTCTCATCCCGGCGCTATGGCTTTCCGACTTTGTCACTTTGGGGAAACAACTCCTTTGAGCCTCGGTTTTGCACACAGAGAGGAGGAAGACATTGTTTAATGTAGGAGGCACCCAGCAGATGCTGGCTTCCTTGCCCGATTTTCTTCCCCTCTTCTTTAGGATGCTTCGAGATAATTAGCAAGGACGTGTCAGCCACAAATCATAACTCTTTCAAAGGCATTCATTAGCCAGTGAGAAGTTAATTACACTTAATCCAGTTCCCTTTTCTCTTTATTTACTGTACTTAGGATGGATTATAAATCTCTTATCAACTAAAACACATGTTTCATAAAATTATGTATCACAAAATTATGACAATCTCCCATCTGTTTATTTAGTCGTTAAGAATTTAAATAGAGTATATTTAACCCAATGATTTTCTCTACGTTTTTCTAAAATTCTTTTTGTTTTCTCTCCTTGATTCTTGAGAATCATCTCTGCTCCCCACCTCTCCTGATTTCTTACTGCTTTACTGCCCCTTGTGCCTCTCAGCCTTCTTTTCTTCCTTTCTCTCTCTTCTATACAAATCATGGTACCTTCAGGGGAGGTAGTTTCTCTGCAGAGGACTCGTGGACTGGATAGGTCAGGATATCAAAATTACTTGGGATTTCCCAGTAGTCCATACTGCCTACCCTGCCACAGCCCCTCTGCCTTTTTTTTTTTTCCGAGACAAAGTCTTGCTCTGTCACCTAGGCTGGAGTAGCTGGGACTACTGGTGTGTATCACCATGCCCGGCTAATTTTTAAATTTTTTGTAGAGATGGAGTCTTGCCATGTTGCCCAGGTGGGTCTTGAACTCATGGGTTCAACTGATCCTCCCACCTCAGCCTCCTGAATTGCTGGGATTACAGGTGTGAGCCACGGTACTCAGCTCGTAGTGCTTTTTTATGCTGTCAGCTCTTAACAGAGGCCAAATATCCAAGAATTAATTGAAAAGGTTCATGAAGAAGACAGTGTTATAAAAAATCAAAAATTAAATTCTAAGCCGCACCCCCCTCACACCCCTTGGCCAAGGGGATCCCTAAGAAACCTAAAAATCTAGTTCAGGCCATGACAGGAAGGGTGTTGGATGGGCCTCATTATACCCTCCTCTCTTTGGAGTTTAGGCATAACTGACCACCACTGACATTAACGTAGAGATCATAAGACTCACAGCAGACTCGGTAGCAGGAAGATACCCAACTCCAACCTGATTCTGGTATAGCGTCCCATAACAAAGAGCAGGTCCTAAAGAAAATCAAAGTATTTGACTCTAAAAATATATTTATTTGACATATTTTTAAATGGCCCTGCAAAGCCATACTCTGGTGGGAGGAAATCTGCATTCTGTAGTGAATCTCCTTCCCTTTCCAGGTCTTTTCCTGATTCAGGAGAGAATCTGACACCTTCTAAGGTCCAGAGAGGACATTTACCATTTATTCTCTCTGAAGCCTGCTACTTAGGGGCTGCCTCTACACACAAGAACCTTGGCTTCCACAATTCACTTATCTTAACAATTTCTTTCTGCTGGCTTCAACTCTTTAGGAACAAAGCTTAACTCTTTTGACCAATTGCCAATCAGAAAATCTTGGAATCCACCTATGACCTGTAACCTTGCCTTCACCACTTCAAAATGTCCCACCTTTCTGGGCTGAATCAACGTGCACCTTACATGTATTGATTTATGTCTTTGCCTGTAACTTCTGTCTCCCTAAAATGTATAAAACCACACTGTAAAAGCTGACTACCTCGGGCACTTATTCTCAGGACCCCTTAAGGATGTGCCCCAGCCATGGTCACTCATGTTTGGCTCAAAATAAACCTCTTTAAATATTTCACAGTTTTTTGTTTTCCCCAACAATGTGGATGATGTGAAACTGCAGCAATAGGCATTTTTCTTCATCTGAGAAGAGTCTGCTTGAACTGCGGAGCCCTAAGCCTAATTGACAGTGATGAGGATGAGGATGTCTCCAAGGGTAGGCCGAGGACAATTTGCATCAGAATGGCTTTGAAATCTTTAAAAGCAGATTCTCAAGCCCTTGACCTAGTGATTCTGATTCAAGAATTTTAAAGAGTTCTCTGATGATTCTTCTGCATGATTCTTGAGCACCAGAGGTAACTTGGTCTTGGCACTGCCACCTTCTTGGAGAATCTGTCTGGGGTAACATTTCTTCTTTGCAAAGTCCCTTAACATTGATCTTCTCATTTAAACCTCAGAATAACTTAGTGAAATACACAGGAGCGCAGGTATTGTTTTCTCCAGAAAGTTGCCTTAAATTTTATTCTACGTGTGCTGTTGGCCAAGGCAAAGCCCAATATCAGCCATGGGTCAAGCTTGGCCAATCTCAGCCACTCCTGAATGGCTTCTACCCAGGAGCCAGGTTGCCAACTCAACAAGACATTATTGAAATTGGGATTAGATGTCTTTGACTTCTGAAAATGAGACATATGTGTGAGCTGGGACTACCACTTGAGGGTTTATGAGGACATATAGGATTGTAGAGGCAAGGGTCCCTTCAGTGGGGAAGAGAAAAGATGATCATGTTATATCTGTCTGTGTCTCACACTGACCCTTCCTAGGTTAGATATTTGTATTTCACACAAAGAACAGTCAATAAAGATCTAAGCATTACCTCTCAGACCAAGCCAGACCCACAGCCCCTGCCTTCTAAAAATGATTGTTGACTTCTGGGTTGGCTGATGCATACAATGAGGTCAGCAATATTACAATTACAATGAGGTCACATGAGATTAATAAGGGTGAAACATACAAAACACAGGTAACAAGTTTTTATTGGGATTGCAGTGTCTGGGGAAGGGTTCTAGTGGGAAAGGACCCAGTAAAGCATGTCAGGCTGCAGGCTCCTTGTGGCTCTGATCCACAATGGGAGGAGCCACAGGAGTACCATCCATCCTGAACTGAGAAAGCAGTCCGATCCAGGATTCTATTCCTCCCCTGCTGGGCCAAAGCTGAAATCTGGCTTGATCTATATAGGTCAGAATGGCATGTAGACATGAGTTTCCAGCCAGTGGAGCTCACAGGCTGTGGTTTAGACTTTTAATCACATTAAATTAAAAAGGAAACAGCACTGCCCTTCACATACATAGTCCTATCATGGTATCATCTTTATGGCCTCTGGCAAAAATGACACCCTCTTAGCAGGGTCTTCCAAAGATTTGAGGGTTCTCTGTGCTGTTCCACCACATGAAGAATTGATATTTTACTTATTCATGTACAATGTCTCACTCTAGAAAAATAATGCTTTATCAAATTTCCATAATATAAAAATGATGTAAAAGGCAAGAAGAAGAAACTAGAATATAAATATTTTCCCCATTCATCTAAGTAATTCTCAGCATTTTCTTTTTTTTTTTAAATAAAGGAATAAAAGAATGACTGCTCCATAGGCAGAGCAGCCCTGAGGGCTGCTGGTTGCTCATTTTTATGGTTATTTCTTGATGATATCCTAAATAAGGGGTGGATTATTCATGAGTTTTCCAAGAAAGGGGTGGACAATTCTTGGAACTGAGGGTTTCTCCCCATCTTAGACCATATAAGGTAATTTCCTGACATTGCCATGGCATTTGTAAACTGTCATGGTGCAATCCTCAGCATTTTCCATTTGAGGCAGTTTTGAGGAAGGTTTCAAGGGAGGATGCTGAGTGCCTAGGATTCTCAGCACTAGGGGCACTGGAGCCCAGAGGTCAGTTGCCTTTGGCCACAAACTCTTTTCCAGGGAGATCACAGATCTTCTTAAACATGCACTAAAACTATGGTCATTTTCTCTGTGTGCCATGGTTTGAAAATGTTGGCATGCATGTCCAAATGTAGCAAACTTATCTGTATATTCTCTTCATCCTAGCTGTACCAAAAATGATGCTGCTGTCTATCAAATCTCGGCTAAAAACTCTTTTGGAATCATCTGTTGTTCTGCTTCCGTTGAGGTTGAGTGCTCATCAGAGAACCCACAACTGTCTCCTAACCTGGAAGATGACAGGGACACAGGTTGGAAACATGAAACAGGGACGTGTGAAGAAGAAAGTGCAAATCAGATTGATGAGAAGGAACATCTTTATAAGGAAGAAGAAAGCATCTCCCCAGGCACTCCCAGGTCCAACCATTCACTCTCCCTCCAGTCACTGGGCAATCTTGACATTAGTGTGTCCAGTTCTGAAAATCCCTTGGGTGTTAAAGGAACAAGGCACCCTGGAGAGGCTTATGATCCAAGTAACACAGAAGAAATTGCAGATTCGTTGCTTTTTCTTAATTCAAGTCATGTTTACGAAAAACAAGATGAACTTTGCCACAAGACAGTGCATTCCACAGCATCCAAGTTCACGGGTGGTGGCCTGAACAATGATGGCCCTCATGATGAAGGCTTACACTCCAGTCAGCAAAATCCCAAAGTACAGAAATACATTAGCCTCAGTCTCCCGCTGTCTGAGGCAACTGCACACATTTACCCAGGTGACAATGCCGTGGCCAAGAAACAACTCAGCCCACAGGTTTCCAGTGAAGACTCTGACAGTGACTATGAACTTTGCCCAGAGATAACCCTAACCTACACCGAGGAGTTTTCAGATGATGACCTGGAGTATCTGGAATGTTCCGATGTTATGACGGATTACTCTAATGCAGTTTGGCAAAGGAACCTGCTGGGGACTGAGCATGTTTTTTTATTAGAAAGCGATGACGAAGAGATGGAATTCAGTGAGCATTGCCTGGGTGGGTGTGAGCATTTCCTCAGTGGAATGGGTTGTGGACCTCAGGTGTCAGGTGACGCTGGGCCTATGGTTGCCACTGCTGGCTTCTGTGGTCATCACTCACAACCCCAAGAAGTTGGGGTGAGGAGTGGCAGAGCCTGCAAGCACGGTCCCTCATCCCCACACACAGGGATGACTCTCACTTTGGGACCTCACCAGGATGGGATGTCTTCAGTGACAGAACAGAGGAGATGTAAACTCCCCACTGCTCCGGAGGCTGCTGAAAATGATTATCCAGGAATTCAAGGAGAAACCAGAGACAGCCACCAAGCAAGAGAGGAATTTGCCAGTGACAATCTGCTCAACATGGATGAATCCGTAAGAGAGACAGAGATGAAGCCCTTGTCTGGTGAGTCGGAAAACTCAGGGATGAGCCAGTGTTGGGAGACGGCAGCTGAGAAGAGAGTTGGGGGAAAGGACTTATGGAGCGAGAGGGGTTCACAGCAACCTGCCAGGGTGAGGCAGCTGGGAATGAAGGGAAATCCCAAGAAGCCGAATGCCAACCTGAGAGAAAATACAACAGAAGGTACCCTTCATCTCTGCTATGCCGAAGAATCTGCTAGGCACCCGCTAACCCAGAGTGATAAAAGAGAGACTTCTCACAGCACAGCAGCAGCGACTGGTCGGAATTCCCATGCTGATGCAGGAGAATGTGCTATTTCAACCCAGGCAGAGCAAGAAGCAAAAACCCTTCAAACTTCAACAGACTCACTCTCCAAAGAAGGTAACACCAATTGCAAGGGAGAAGGCATGCAAGTTAATTCTCTATTTGAAACAAGCCAGGTTCCAGACTGGAGTGATCATCCTCAGGTAAGACTTTTCTTTTGAATAAATTACCAGATAAAAAGAACGTGTGTGTGTGCGTGTGCGTGTGTGTGTGTGTGTGTGTCTTTTCCTTTACTTCACATTCACAATTGCTATACCATAATGTAAATCAAAATCAGTTTCCCAACACCATCAGGGTACTTGTGCATGACAGCTGCTGCTGCTCGGAAGGAAATCTGGTATTGAAAAAAGGCCCAGATAAACCCTAAGCCATCCTAATTATAGCAAAAGACTGATAGAAGTTAAGAGGCACTAATGGGATTCTGGACAGCTGGAAAAAGAAATCTGATATTTTGTCTGCTGCATGTGTTTTACCAGGCAATACCACTATTCAGAAAGTTTCTCAAGCGAATGTTTTGAGTGTAGCCTTTAAAGGAAGAAGGGGGAAAAAAATTTCTTTTAGTCATTTGCAAGGGAGTGCTTTGAAAATGATAGGTTTTGGCTTTAATCAGAATTTGTGGTATGAATGAAAGACTTCAGTGTGTCTGAAAGACTTGTAGAATTCACTTTTTTTGTGATGCTAGGGAAAGCAGGCAGAGTAACTTTTGCCACACTGGTGGGATGTTTTTGAGTGGATGTTTGTCTTATTTTAAAACAGAGTATAAATGAGGCTAAGAAAAAAAAAGCTGCCAAGAAATAAATGTGTTTTCCTTCATTACCGATTTGGGAGTGTAAAGAGATGGAATTAAATTTATGGGAATAATCAATGCACAAAAGATGTTGTGCTTGATACATAACTTATGTTTTTATTGATATTTTCCATTTTAAAGGGTCCCCACTGAGCTTTGGACTTATGCTGTAGTATGGGCAAGATTGGAGTTTTGTAAATAAATACCTAAGAAAAGTGATTTGTCTATTATTTTTACTATACTCTGTATTCCCCTTTCTCCCAATTTTGTACTAGAAAACTAGTATTATTTTTATAGAAGACTAGATACACTCCAAAGATAAAATATTCCGAATGCAAAGTGACTTAACTCTGTGAAAATATTAAAAATTGACACATGAATTTCTAAAGACCCAGTCATAAAAAAGCCAATCTAAAAATCTCCAGATTTTAGGTAACTGTTGACTGAGCAAATTGTTCTGTTCTGCTAGCCAAACTAGCCAAGTAAAAGCCACATTTATATTTTACCTTTCACAGGAGAACCAGATTCTCCTATCCAGTTACTTAACACACGTCTCTTAGCAGCTTACACACCAATGACCACAGTTTTATGCCTAAGATAAGCTTAAGGAGGTGCTTCGACCATATTTTAGTACAAAATAAAGTGACAATGTTAATTTTTTCATGTTGAAAAACGTGGCATTTCCTTTTCTAATTATAAAATGCTCTTCCTTGCTCAGCTAAGTGCTTTTTTTACAGTCATTTATCCACTCAAAGTGTTTCCTTGGACAAATTATTATTAAAGGTGGGGGAAGGTGATAAAGTAACTCAAAAGGAGGAAGCGGAAGGGAAGGGGGCTATTGATTGACGATATCAGTTTTAGACCCACCATTGTGGAAGGCAATTTCTGTCTCTTCCATCTGCCCCAAATTTCAAAGAGCTGGAGGGAGGAGCCCCCTTTGTCATCCTCAGCTTGTGACCTAAACCGAATTCTGAGATTGAGAGCCCTGGCTCACTTGTTTACTAGCGAGACAGTCGAGTAAAATGGGCTATTTCTGGGGAGCCAGGTCATCTATCTTATGCACCCTATGGAAGGTCTTATGGAACTCTTTGGCTTACACACTCACACATATATTCATCACTACACATCCACTCTACCAGGTATCAGCTGAAGGTCCAACCGGTGCTCGGTGGTGTGACTAAGGCAATTATCTCAGAACCATGAACACTGTTGTTCAGAAAGCAAACTGAAGGGCTTGCATTTTCTGCAAGCGGTGAGACCATTTCTCACTTTGCAGTGGTCAGTAGCAGAGCTGACCTCTCACTCAAGGGACAACCAGAAATGTGAATGGAAGCTGTACATTTAAGAGCAGTTCTGCGGAGCCTGGAGTTAGAAAAAGGATCTTTATATCTGTGGTGTTTGTTTTCCTTTGACTAAAGCAGGAAAATTTTGCCACAGGGACTGGCATATTTGAGATTCTTTTATCCATGCAAAAAGTTTCTATTTAGTTGTAGGAGATACCTGTATTTTCTACACACGTATCCAATGTAGCCAAATTTACAGCAAGTGGCTAACTATCATCGCAGATGTGACACAGAAGCACTGGGGGTCCTTGGGAACTAAATTCAATTTTTTAAAATAATACTGTTCACAAAAAGATACGTGAATCTCTCCATAACAAATTCAAAAGACATTCTAAATATTTATTCTCAGACATTTGAGGTTTGTGTGGACATCAAAATTTGAAATGGTTAAAAATGCTGCGATGGGAGCCATAGTAATAAATTTGCCCGCTCTTTTTCATCTTTCTTGAGACAGAGTCTTGCTGTTGTTGCCTGGACTGGAGTGCAATAGCACGATCTCAGCTCACTGCAACCTCCGCCTCTCGGGTTCAAGTGATTCTCCTGCCTCAGCATCCTGAGTAGCTGAGATAACAGGCACCCACCACCACGCCTGGCTAATTTTCATATTTTTAGTAGAGACAGGGTTTCACCATGTTGGCCAGGCTGGTCTCGAACTCCTGACCTCAGGTGATCCACCCACCTCGGCCTCCCAAAGTGTTGGGATTACAGGCGTGATCTACCACGCTTGGCCAAATTTGCCCAATCTTGAGTCTTGCCTGATTCACTTACCTTTAGGTGCCTTTTTGCAGAAACAGTGACCAGCAGTTTACCTCCTAGTATTTTCTCTTCATCTGCATACTGTTTTTAGCATGCTGAGAAAAACTCCATCTCTCTAATGTTCTAAGAACAAGGCCATATTGTAGACTATCTCCTGCCTAAACATGCATCTCCAGGTGTATTCACTTCCTGTCTCCCTTTCTCTCTTTTAGAATGCAAGGCCATCTTGCTGTTATTTGTCTTGAAATAGTACCCAGCCAGGCTAATATTGGAAAGCCCCCAGTGTCTCTATATTTATGGAAGATTATAAAGTTAATCCCAGTTTGGGAGTGGAAAACAGAGAGGGTACCCCAGGCTAACTTGAATCATCTTCAAGGGTCACACTGCCAACTCTTCACCTTGGTTTTGAGCTCACTTTCCTCGTCCAAGTCAGAGGCAAAGGCCTGACAGTCTGCCCATCTTAAGTTTCTCGGCAGCCACACTGGGGTAAGATCATCCTCACTCTGAAGTCAGAAGTGCTGTGTCTGTGCTCCTGCACAGTTGCCCAGCTTCACCCCAGAGGGAGTTGCATTTCTGTTTGGGGTCATGGGATCACAAGCGTACAGTAAGGAAACGTGTTCTTGGGCTCTGGTAATGAAGAATCTTCCTGATCAGGAATCAGCACTAAGCACAGAATTGAGCTCTGTGATGGAAGGTAATTTGTTCAGTGTATTCTGTTCGCTGATATAACCCAAGTCCCTAGAGTAATGCCTGCCATGTAATAGGCAATCAATCATTGACTGGATAAGTAGTTATACAATATTAGAGTAAATGCCAAGTATAGTTAGGTGTGATTTTTCTTTTTTTTTTTTTTTTTTGAGACGGACTTTCACTCTTGTCGCCCAGGCTGGGGTGCAATAGGGCGATCTCAGCCCACCACTACCTCTGCCTCCCGGATTCAAGTGATTCTCTTGCCTCAGCCTCCTGATTAGCTGGGATTACAGACATGGGCCACCATGCCTGGCTAATTTTGTATTCTTAGTGGACATGGGGTTTCTGCATGTTGCTCAGGCTTGTCTCGAACTCCCAACCTCAAGTGATCCACCCACCTTGGCCTCCCAAAGTGCTAGGATTACAGGCGTGAGCCACCACATCCAGCCAGTTAGGTGTGATTCTAATGATCACTCGTCTCCACCACTTTATGGCCTTTATTTTCCTGAGCACATTCTTTGGTTGGCTTCACATAAAAGATGCTGAGGCCAACTCTCTGCTAATAGGATGTGCTTCCTATTAGTTACTCTTTTGGCCGGGGAATGGGCTGTTTCAAACCAGCAGTCCCCAAACATTTTGGCATCAGGGACTGGTTTTGTGGAAGACAATTTTTCCACAGCCAGAATGCAGCGGGGATGGTTTCAGGATGAAACTGTTCCACCTCAGATCATCAGGCATTAGATTCTCATAAAGAACACACAGCCTAGATCCCTTGTATGCACCATTCACAATAGGGTTCATGCTCTGCTGCTCACCTCCTGCTGTGTGGCCCAGATTCTAACAGGCCACAGAGCAGTACTGGTCCATGGCCCGGGGTTTGGGGACCCCCGTTCTAAACCATCCAAATCTTTTTTTTTTTTTGAGATGGAGTCTCACTCTGTTGCCCAGCCTGGAGTGCAGTGGCACGATCTCGGCTCACTGCAAGCCCCACCTCCCAGGTTCAAGCGTTTCTTCTGCCTCAGCCTCCTAAGTAGCTGGGATTGCAGGTGCGCGCCACCATGCCTGGCTGATTTTTGTATTTTTTTTTAGTAGGGACAAGGTTTCACCAAGTTGGTCAGGCTGGTCTCGAACTCCTGACCTTGTGATCTGCCCGCCTCAGCCTCCCAAAGTGCTGGGATTATAAGCGTGAGCTGCTGTGCCCAGCACCATCCAAATCTTGCACTTGGGTTCCCTTGTGAATGCTGGTGATTTACAACTTTGTTTTATTAGTGCTTCATTATCTCTGAAAAATTGCTAATTAGATCCGGGAAGATCTTACCATATTCACCTAGCACTCAGGACTTTCTGCCTTTTGCCTCTATCTCTGAAAGGCAAAGCAAGACTATAAGCTCGTTTCCTCACCTGGAAAACAGCAGTGGATGGTCCATCTTTCCGTCTGGAATCCCTTTGCCCACCTTGTTTCTAGCTCAGCCTACCTGCTGCTTCAAGACTGAGATCCTGTAAGGTGCTTCGAGTTGCTTTTCTCATCCCTAACTACAATTTCTCCTTTCAGAGCAACCCATGACATTCTCATCCTCATTCTTTGTAATCCTGACTTTCTTGGGACAAAAGTTTTATGGAAGACAAAAATGGCAACACACCTCTAGATAAAAGTGTTGGCAGAGTTCCAATTAAAATACTGCATTCCTGGCTAGGTGCAGGGGCTCATGCCTGTAATCCCAGAACTGTGGGAGGCCAAGGCAATCGGACTGCTTGAGCCCAGGAGTTCAAGACCAGCTGGGGCAACATAGCAAGACCCTGTCTCTGAAAAAAAAAAAATCTGATAAATAAATAAATAAATAAATAAATAAATATATATATATAAAAAAAAATACTGCATTTTCCCTAATGCTCAATTTAAGATTAAACATAAAGCAACAGAATACACTAAGTATTTCTAAGAGAATTCATTAGCAGATCTATACCATTTACGAATGGTTTTATTACATGTTTTTTAATTGAAATGTTTACTGAGATAATTGTACATTCACATGCAGTTGTAAGAAATAATACAGAGAGATGGCAGTACACTTTGCCCAGGTTCCCTCAATGGTGACATTTTACAAAACAATGGTATAATGTCATAACCAGGATATTGACATTGATACAATCTACTGATGTAATTTGGAGTTCCCCAGTTGTACTTGTGTGTATTAAGATCTATAGACATTTATCACTTACGTAGGTTCCTGCATCCACTACCAGAGTCGACATATGGAACAATTCCATTACCACAAAGATCCCTTGTGTTACCCTTAATAACTGTACACACCTGCTTCCTGCCCTCCCCGTTCGGTAGCCCCCGGCAACCGCTACTTTGTCCTCCAATTCTAAAATTTTGCCATTTCAAACATGTTACATAAATGGAATCATACAGTATATAAGTTTTTGAGATTTTTTTTATTCAGCAGAATTCCCCGAGATTCATTCAACTTGTGTGTATCAAAAGTTCATGCCTTCTTATTGCTGAGTAGTATTCCATGCAGTTCGCTTAGTCTTTCACCGGTTGAAGAACATTTGGGCTGATTCTAGTTTTTTGCTCTTATGGCTAAAACATTTATGTACAGACTTTTGTGTGAACATAAGTCTTCATTTCTATGGGACCAATGTCCAGGACGGTCATTGCTTGGTCATATGGGGCTTGCATATTTAGTTTGTAATGAAACTGTCTAACTGTTTTCCAGAGACGCTGTACCTTTTTTACATTCCCATCAGCAATGTACGAGGGCCAAGTTTCTCCACATCCTCACCAGCATTTGGTGTTGTCATTATTTTTTATTCTGGACTTTCTGATGTGTGTGTGGTGATATCCCATTGTTGCTTTTAATTTGCATTTTCCTAATGATTAACAATTTTGAACATTTTAAAATGTATTTATTTAAAATGTATATTTTCTTTGGTGAAATGTCTGTTAAATCCATTTCCTAACTGGATTGTTATTTTATGGTTGAATTTTGAGACTTCTCTATGCATTCTAGAGAATAGTCCTTCGTTGGTTTACACACTTTTTTTTTTTTTTTTGAGATAGAGTCTACCTCTGTCACCCAGACTGGAGTGCAGTGGCACGATCTTGGCTCATTGCAACCTACGCCTCCCGGGTTCAAGCGATTCTCCTTCCTCAGCCTCTGGAGTAACTGGGATTACAGACGCCTGCCACCACGCCTGGCTAATTTTTGTATTTTCAGTAGAGATGGGGTTTCACTGTGTTGGCCAGGCTGGTCTCAAACTCCTGACCTTGTGATCTGCCCACCTTGGCCTCCCAAATATTTCCAAATATTTTCTCCTAGTCTGTAGTTTGTCTTTTTATCTTCTTTACACGGGCTGTCACAAAGCAAAAGCTTTTCATGTTGATGAGGTCTAATGGTCAATTTTTCCTTTTATGGATTTTGCTTTTGGTGTCAAGTCTAAAACTCTGTGCCTTTCCCTAGATCCTGAAGATGTTCTTTCTGCCACGGTCTTTCTCTAGGTTCTATCGCTTTATGTTTTAGATTTGAAGCCAATCATCCATTTTGAGTTGATTTTTGTAGAAAGCATGAGGTTTAGGTTAAGGTTTTTTCTTTTTTCTTTTGGATGTTCAATTTTTTTAGCACCATTTATTGATAAGACTTTGTACCTATGTTCAAAAAGAGAACTTAGCATAGTGCCAGGCACCCAGTAAGTTCTCAAGGTTTGCCACGTGTGGTGGCTCATGCCTATAGTCCCAGCATTTTGGGAGGCTGAGGTGGGTGAATCACTTGAGCCAGGAGTTCAAGACCAGCCTGGCCAATATGGTGAAACCCCATGTCTACTAAAAATACAAAAATTAGCCGGGCATGTTGGCACTTGCCTGTAATCCCAGCTACTCGGGAGGCTGAGGCAGGAGAATTGCTTGAACCTGGGAGGTAGAGGTTGCAATGAGCTGATATTGCACCACTGCACTCCAGCTTAGGCCACAGAGCGAGACTCTATCTCAAAAAAAGAAAAATGTCAGGGTCTCATCTCCTCTTTGAGGTCAGAGGAAAGCTTCTGGTCACTTTCTTGCCAGGGATTTTACCAGTGGCCAGGACATCAGCCTCACAGTCAAGAGCTGGGAGTATAGCCAGGAAAGAGGTGCGCCTATGAGCCTGTGGGACTGAACAGATGATCAAAGCCAGCTGAACTAAAGGTTGAAGAAACCAAGGGTGTTTTGGTTTCTAAGAGGCATTTAGTTAATCAATAGGACTATTATGTGCCATTTGGAAAGAATGAGCAAGTCTAGATGTGCCATCTTTCCTGGATTTGCTCACAATATGAGGATTGACTGATTTAAACAGAAAGCTGGGGGTGAGAGAGAGACCTAGAGACAGAGGCCTTGATGTGCAAGTCCAGTAGTTCCTACTAAATGATGTATGTATTCACACCTTGAAAGTTCATGCCTTCAAAGGTGGCAAACTGCCACCATAGCTCACTAATTCCCAGTTGTGTTTTAAGTAACAGGAGAAAATGTACTTCTATGCTAAGCAGATTTGAGCTGATGTGGTATGAAACTTCATGTTAATCTAAGTTCAGGCTAGTTGCTAGGCAGGCGGTACAGAGTAAGCAGCAGCCTGAAAATCTGCACGGCCATCCAGTAACAGGCAGGGTACATCGCAGGGCTCTAGTAAATGTTTTTAGGGTATAGAAAAATACGAGCAGCTGATCTAAACCATCTTGTAATACGGTGCTCCATTCTACAAACAACCTGAGATCTTGAGTTCATTTGCATACTCAATTGTGTTCTCCTAAAATAACAACTATTAAAACAATGACTCCAGATCTCAGCTGATGATGGGAAGGGCAGACGTTTTTTTTTGTTGTTTGTTTTTGTTTTTTTTCCCCGATGGAGTGTTGCTCTGTCACCCAGGCTGGAGTGCAATGGCGCGATCTCGGCTCACTGCAACCTCCGCCTCCTAGGTTCAATCGATTCTCCTCCCTCAGCCTCCCGAGTAGCTGGGATTACAGGCACCCGCCACCACACCCAGCTAATTTTTTGTAATTTTAGTAGAGACAAGGTTTCACCATGTTAGCCAAGATGGTCTTGATCTCATCTCCTGACTTTGTGATCTGCCCAACTCGGCCTCCCAAAGTGCTGGGATTACAGGTGTGAGCCACTGTGCCCGGCTGGAAGGGCGGAGGTTTCTAATCACTTATCTCTTAGAGTGTGGCCAGTACACCTCTTGTCGGTACCATTCCTTAGCTGACCCAGGAAGGAAAACAAACATTTGTTTTCTTTTTAATCACAAAGCCTGCTGTGCCACTTCTGCCAAATACCATTAACTATCCGCCTGCCGTTTAATGTCCTGGCTCACTACAGTTATTATCCTGTGTCAGGGCTAAGTAATAAATGAAGAGTCATTAGTACCTGCAGTTTTGTGACTCTTGGTGTGGTCCACGGACCAGCTGGTTAGAAATGCAGGCTTGGAAGCCCTGTTCCAGTCCTTCTGCATTCTCAACCAGACTCCTAGGAGATTCATACACACACTGAAGTTGCAGTAGCCACAGTCTACAGAGCATAGGATCCTTCTCACATGAGAAAAGACCCCAAAGCTGAGCCCTTAACCCCTAGCTATGTGTGGAATCACCTGGGAGCTTTAGAACATCAGCTGCCTGGGTCTGGCCCTCTCTCAGACATTCTGGCGTGATTTGGTCTGCAGTGTGGGCCTTGGAAGCTCTAAAAGCTCCCAGGTTATTCTCTATACTTCCAAGGTTGAGAGCCTTAGCTGAGCTACACAATCATATGGAAACTGTTTTTTTCCCCCAAGACAGGGCCTCTGTCACCCAGGTTGAAGTGCAGTGGCCCGCGTACTGCTTACTACAGCCTGGACCTCAGGTGATTCTCCCACCTCAGGCTCACGAGTAGCTGAGACTACAGGCACGTGCCACTGCACCTGGCTAATTTTTCTATTTCTAGTAAAGATGGGGTTTTGCCATGTTGCCCAGGAGGGTCTCGAACTCCTGGGCCCAAGTGATTCTCTTGCCTTTGCCTACCAAAGTGCTGGGATTACAGGTGTGAGCCACTGTGCCTGGCCTGTAACTGCAAAATAGAGTTGTCCCTTGGTATCTGTGGGGGATTGGTTCCAGGATCCCCCTCAGATAGCAAAATCTGAGGATGCTCAAGTCCCTGATATAAAATGGTATAGTATTTGCAAATAAGTTACATCCTCCCGTTCACTTCAAATCATCTCTAATTACATATAACACCTAATACAATGTAAATGCTACATGAGTAGTTGTTATACTCTATCATTGAGAATAACAATTTTAAAAGTCCGTACATGTTCAGTAAAGATGCAATTTTTCCCCAAATCTCTTGGGTCCATGATTGGTTGAATCCACAAATGTAAAACCCATGGATACAGAGGGCTGACTGTATACAGATGCTCAAGCCCCATCCTGGAGGTCCTTATTTCAACAGATCTAGGTTAGAGCCCAGGTGCGTGTGCTCTTATATGGAAGCTCCGGCTGACCCTGGGCGACCGAGGCACAGCCATGGTTGAGAGTCCTGGAGCCCACACGGAGCTAACTCCTGGGGGTTCCAAGTTCCGCCTCCACAGAGTAGGGCTGCAGAGAGCTAAAGGCTATACAGCTTGTGATGTACTTTCTTGGGGATTCTGGAGTCCTTGCCCCTGGTTTCCCACAATCTTAGCCAAGGAACACAGCATCAGGTTATTCAATATCGCTTTTCAAACAGAGGCAATGGATATTCTTCACATAAGGCGTTCCTGCCCTAGTGCCATATATGCATCCCAGAAACACCTCACATTCTGAAAAATCACACACTTAAAGTATAAGGGCTTTGGGGAAAATTAGTATCCCCAAGAGGTCACTTAGGAAACAGACCATTTTGAAACCAGAGACTAACAAAATTAAAAATGTGCCTGGAAGCTCACTTGGACTACCCAGGGAGATGGCCCAGGCTGGCTGGAGGCCACCATGGCAGATATTAAAAACACACAGTAGAGCGGAGATGCTGGAGGTCTTTCAGATGGAGCCAGCTTGAGGGTTCTGAGACCTCAAAGACAGAAGTGGATCTCTGAGACAGCAAAGATGCTGTTAAGGTGAGCCTGGGGGTGCCGCTCAATCTGACCGTAGGCACACAGGCCTGGAGTGTGCTTCTTAGGAGAGAGGACCGCTGAGGGCAGGCTGCATTTGAAGTCTGTTAAAATACAATAGGGCCCCTGCTGCCAATGCAAAAGCTGAGTTAAAGGCTTGTTTTCCTGCTCGAATTTCTGTAATTTATTCCAGCTATTCTGGTTCCCTTTGCTAAAGAAAAACTGCATATGAACCAATGCAGCATGTTGGTTATACTGACATCATTCCCCTGTAGACTGATCTCACAGAGCTAACTCATTACAGAAACATGTCACGGCAAACAGCCTGCACTAAGGATTTGGATGCCTCGTGTTCAGGTGGTTCTGCTCTGCCTGGAGTCCCCAGGGCAGTGTCTTAAAGCGAGGGCCTAGATGATGCGCATTGGAATCACCTGATGAGGTGGGTCTTTTAAAAAAAAAAACAACACAGGTCCCTAAGTTTTACCCCAGACTTGCTGAACCTGCATTTTTATTAATTTTGAGGCAGAGTCTTGCCCTGTCACCCAGGCTGTAGTGCAGTGGCACAATCTCGGCTCACTGCAACCTCCACCTCCCAGGTTCAAGCGATTCTCTTGCCTCAGCCTTCCAAGCAGCTGGGACTGCTGGGGCCCGCCATCACGCCCAGCTATTTTTTTTTTTTTTTTTTTTGGAGTAGAGACAGGGTTTCGTCATGTTGGTCAGGCTGGTCTCGAACTCTTGACCTCAGGTGATCTGCCTGCTTCGGCCTCCCAAAGTGCTGGGATTATAGGTATGAGCCACCGTGGCTGGCCTGAACCTGCATTTTTAATATGCTGTCTGAGGATTCTCTTGGGCATTAGTTTGAAAACCATGGGCTCAGTTAGATGGATCTAGAGTGAATGCTACAATTTTTAGAAGCATTTCTGTCAAGACTCACAGCAGTTTGGAAACAACAAGTTTAGACTCCTGAAGTGTAACCTCCTTTCCCCTAAGAGGAAAAACAAAAACTGATGATTGGAATTTTCTTCTGCTTTCTAGTTGGCTTGCTATAAACGCAGCTTGTTCTTCACCTGTCTGGGGAACTGAAATAAATACAGATCCTGATTTATTGTAACTAATCCAAAACAGGTGTGCATTTTACAGCTGTGTTTTATTTTGAGGAGTAGTTCAGTGGCAGGAATTTGGGTGGCAACAGGGGAGGCTGGTGAGAGGAGGGTCACTTGGCAATAAGGTGGGTTTTAGTCTCTGTAACAAATCTACTGCCTGCTGTTGGAGCTGAATACCAGACACATGGCCTCTGTTGGTCTTTGTTGGTCTTCTTTGGCTATGATAGAAGATGAACTTGCATCTCTGAAAGGAGATGGAAAAAGCATTGAACTAACCAATCATATATCAAGACAAATGATAAAGCTGTGGTCATAAGATAGTGTGGGAGTGGCCGTAAATAAGTAGATAAACCAAATTGAGGAAAGAGTACAGAATCCAATACTGGAATTTGGTTTATGGATAGAAATAGTCTTTCAACTTGTAGGGAAGAGACAAGTGCTTCAATGCTGACACAATTAGCCACCATATGGAAAAGATGCCACTACCTTACGATGGATCCCAAATAAACTCTGAGGTTATTTGATCTCCGAGTTAAAATTTAAAAAAACTATGAAGTACTGAAAAAAATTTTCAAAATGATTTTCTTGATCTTGAGAGATATAAGATCTTCTTGGGACAAGAAGAATAGGCCTGGTACAGTGGCTCACGCCTGTAATACCAGCACTTTGGGAGGCCGAGGCGGGTGGATCATGAGGTCAGGAGTTTGAGACCAGCCTGGCCAATATGGTGAAACCCCATCTCTACTAAAAATACAAAAATTAGCTGGGCGTGGTGGTGCACGTCTGTAGTCCCAGCTACTCAGGAGGCTGAGGCAGAAGAATTGCTTGAATCCGTGAGGCAGAGGTTGCATCACTGCATTCCAGCCTGGGTGACAGAGCGAGACTCCATCTCAAAAAAGAAAGAAAGAAAAAAAAGAACAGAAAAAAAGAGAAATATCAATAATTCTGATTACATCAAATTAAAATTTTTCTATAGAACAAAAATACCACAAAGAAAATTAAAGTGATACACTTTGTATATAGGACATTGTAATAGACAAAGATTAATTTCCAGGGTGCATAAAAATCAAATAGATAAAACACCCGTAACAATTATTTTTAAAAGGTAAATATATACAAAGTTTATGGAAGAGATAAATGGTCAACAAATATGCAAGAAGATGCTCAACCTTATGAGTAATTAGGAAAATACAAATTTTAAAGCTATAACATCTTTCATGAGATAAAAAAATTAAAAGTACAATATCAAGCTGATATTATGAGGAAATGGTTACATTGCCAGTAAGAGTAATTTGGCAAAATCTCGTAAAACATCTCTTAAAATCTCTTAAAACAGAAAAGGACATTAGCCATGATGCAGCAGTTTCACTTCTCAATATCGACTGAGAGAAGCTTGCATGAAGACCCAAGGAAGCATGTGACGTGTGTGTTGTAGAATTGTTTCTAAGGAAACGTTTCTAAGAAAATGTTCATGGGTAACTGGCTAAATAAAATGTGGCCTGCTCAAATGATGGACGCTTCAAAACAACATAGAATTAGAAAGGTACATTGAAGAATAATACATACGATAATGATACAATTTATGCCCTCCAACCATTCCATGGTAGCATATGTGGTTTGTACATACATAAACACATAAAATTATTTTTTAGGTCTGGAAGAACACATTCAAATGATAGGATTGACTCTGGAGAGGGAAGCAAGGAACCTGACATTTGGAGAGGTGGTTAATGATGTTTTTAAATGTTTAAGGAAATTATGTTTACTGATATTATTGAAAACTATTTTTTAATTTTTCTTTTTTAAAAGGAAGACATAAACCAGGAGCTAGAAATCCTTGATTTTAGTTCTAGTTCTGCCATTAACCAACTGTAGATCCTTGGGTAATTTCCTTTCCTCTCTTTGGGCCTCTTTGCTCAGTGTAAACTGAAGGGGTCAAACATGGAGATCTGTAAATGTCCAAGGCCCTGAGGTCCTGTGAATCCCTAATTTTACATCAGCTGCCAAAATAAATATCAAAAAAAGTGGAAGACACTGTGGCTTTCAAGGTGAGGAATGTCTTTCTAAGCATAAAAGGAAAAAAAGAAAGAAATCTGATGATGTAAGAATTTTGCACAAAAACCCCCACCATAAACTGATATTAAAAACAAATAAAAACTTAGAAAAGCACTTGTGATGTACAAAGAAAGTGATATAAGATGAATAGCTCAATAAAAAATGAACAGGGCCGGGCGTGGTGGGTCATGCCTGTAATCCCAGCACTTTGAGAGGCCAAGGTGAGCGAATCACCTGAGGTGGGGAGTTCGAGACCAACCTGACCAACATGGAGAAACCCCGTCTCTACTAAAAATACAAAATTAGCTGGGTGTGGTGGTGCATGTCTGTAATCCCAGCTATGTGGGAGGCTGAGGCAGGAGAATCGCTTGAACCAGGGAGGCAGAGGTTGCAGTGAGCTGAGATCGCACCATTACACTCCACCAGCCTGGGTGACAGGAGTGAAACTCTGTCTCAAAAAAAAAAAAAAAAAAAAAAAAAGG